>NW_015386736.1:802552-823876 GCF_001527695.2 Protobothrops mucrosquamatus | reverse complement strand
TCCTTCGGATTTATCTGTACGTGTGTACTTACTGTATGCACAATGATTTTGTTCCTTCAAGTTAGTCTGGTCTTCTTAGTGACATCCTAGGCAAGTCCCTGCAGTTTTCTTGACAAAGTTTTTCTGAAGTGGTTTGCCATTACCTCCTTCCTAGGAGTGAGAGAGAGTGACTGGCTGAAGGTCACCCAGCTGGCTTTGTGCCCAAACAGGACTAGAATTCCCAGACTCCAGGTGTCTAGCCTGATGATGAAATCACTGCACCAAACTGGCTCTCATTTATAGAAATACACGGAGTTATATAGTACTTGAAAATAATGCTGGCTATTGTTATCTTTTTTTCTGACAGTGCAATACTGAAAGCCACATTGTGTTCAGTGAGATTTATTCTCAGGTAGGATTACAGGCAAGGGTCCCTGTAGACTGTTTAAAACTGTACAACCACAGGAATAAAGGAATGACATCATCCAGCCTTTGTGTAAGTCTTTGATAACATGCCTAAAATGATCCATCCAACTGTCTGAATGCAGATCTTGTAGCACAAAGTGCACATCGATCGAATCCTATTGCATCTTGTAAATTGCAGGTTTCCCTTCTTTTTCCTAGTGTCTCTAATAAATTTCTGATAAGTGACCAAAATCTGTGTCTGGAAAAGCTTGGGGATGGATAAGAGCCTCCAGGAAGGCAGGGTAATTGAGCTGTGTTATTGAAAAGTACAAGACATCAATCCCAAATCATTTATATGAAGCAAGTCAGTTATTGTATTTTTAATGCACATTCTTTTAATTGAATTGCTTTGCTCTGGCTTTGTTGCTCCATGAAGATAAGCCAGAAGAAGGGAGATACTTTGCTCTGGACCGATTTCTCTAATGGACAATAAAGCTGGTGCTCTTCAGGTTGGCAGACAAAAGGAATTGTTGCTTTGCTCATTCTTCACTTCTTTCATTTCTCACAGAAAACTAAAGAAAACAAAGTTGGGAAAAATGGCTCAGTTATTATGTTTTTATTTACGTACAAACCACCGACAAAGCACCTCCCGTCTAAGACTGATGATATTTTTCTTAGTTTCATTCATAAAGAATCCCAACATGTCATTGTATTTTAATGCTACAGAGTATTTTCTTCTTTCTGCATAAGAAAGTATAAGAATGATAAAAAAATAAATCTGCTGTAGTTCAGTTTAGGTATTCATATAAGCAATATTACAGAGACAAATTCGAGGCATGCATATTTTAAATGTAATCCATTTAATTCTTGTGACATGATTACAGTTCACACCAGAAAGCAATCTTATTACATATTTTATTAATACTTAAGGTGCAAATACAAATCTAATGATTTTACCAAAGCTGTAATCATAAGAACACGGTTAGTTTTGCATTCCAGCTTTGTAGCTCATTGAAATAAAATAGATGAACTTCCATCAACCTGCTAATATGCAATGTTCTATTTCTTATTTTTTACTTCTTCTGTTAATTGGTTCTTAATACCTGAGAAATTTATTCAGCTGTTAATTAGTTAATGTTCATCATAATTCATGGAAGTATTATGATGGTTGTAATAATTCTGTTATGATAACTTGTAGGCCTCTGGTAGAAAAATGACATATAGTTAAATAGCAATAGCACTTAGACTTATATACTACTTCACAATGCTTTAGAGCCCCCTCTAAGTGGTTTACAGAGTCAGCATATTGCCCCCAACAATTTGGATCCTCATTTTACCAAACTCGGAAGGCTCAAGTCAATCTTGAGCCGGTGAGAATCAAACCTTTGAACTGCTGGCAGCTGGCAGTCAGCAGAAATAGCATGCAGTACTTCATTCTAACCACTGCGCCACCACAGAAATGGAAATATGATACATACACTTGACCTCCCCAAATATTGTCTAAAGCAGTGTTTCTCAAACTTGGCAGTTTTAGGATGTGTGGACTTCAACTCACTACTTAGACTGAATGACCTAGCAGAACTTGACATTTAATAATATCTTACTGGCTCAAAAACAATGTATCTCCTTTAGAGGTCCTCCCCTTTTAATCTAAATGGTACACAATTATAGCCAGGAAGCTGCTCCATTTAAACAAATACTAGAAAACAATACTCTAAAATTTTTTTGTAGCTTCCTCAAGACTATCAATTCTATAATAAAACATGAGAATGTCACTTGCCCAATAATTATACCAGCTGGTCTATTCCAAATCTTTCTGGTCTTCCCTAGAGCGCACTTTTGTGCTTTTGCCTCTATAGTCATGAATGGGAGATGCGACCAGACGCCCTTTTCACACAGGAGATGACCTTGTGCCTTTGATGAAACTGAAATCTTAGAACACGTCTTCCTTAGAGGTAGGTTTTACAAAACCTGTACTCCCAACTAATTCAGTCCTCAATGGGTAGACTGCCTGACCATTCAGACCAATAATATTTATGTTTTTTTTAAAGATAATCACTCTGAAATTATCTATACAATAGCTAACATAAAATTTGCTATGTTCAGACTCAACAACAGAGTAGGTGATTAATTTAATTGAGATTTTACTGTACAGTATTTTTAAGTTGCATTTGGCTGTTTTAACATTTACAGTCTGCTCCTGAACTCTAACAAATATGTGTCCATACAAGGTGGAACACAGAATTGAAGCTCATGGGGAAGCCAATGCATGTTCAGCCAAATTTCCCACAGCAGATAACCCTCCAGTAGGAGCATGAACTATGGAATGCTTTCTCTGCTCACATTTCATCAGCCCCGCTAGATAGAAGACCAAGAAATCAACTTCACAGGAAGGCTAAAACTACTTTCATTGGTACTGGTTATATTACCAGAATGTTGCAAGTCTCCTCCCTTTTCTTACACTCTTATGAATTAGGGTGGTGTCAGTCGGAGCCACTTTCAAATGCTGCCTGCCAGTTGTGGACTTAATTTTTCCTCATCACTTTGGTAATGAAGCTCATATATCTCTGTCAAGGTCATCTTCTTTACTCTCTACATACTCTCATAAATTGCAGATAATATCTACAGGTAACCCTAATCATTCTTACTTCTCCAGCTGTTCGTTATCTGAAACACATCCGATTTGTTATTCTCCATTCCTACTCATCCCACCAGGTCAAACCTTATACAGTTTTATTCTCTGGGGCTCTAAGATACCTCTTAGCCTGGAGTTTCTAAGGTTCCTTTCCCAAATCCCTGCTTCTTCTGACCCTCAGATAATATTATATGGTAGGCTCTCAATTTGTCCTTTTCTTCTTTTCTTTCATTTAATTGTGGCCAATTCTGAGAGACTGTGTGGACAAGTCCCTTTCTTGGCAAGGTTTTTCAGAAATGGTTGACAATTGTCTTCTTCTTAGGGCTGAGAAAAAATGACTTGTCCAAGATCACCCAGCTGGCTTTATGGGACTAGAACTCACAGTCTCCCAGTTTCTAGCCTGATGTCTTAACCACTACACCAAACTGACTTTCCAACCCATGCCCTATTGCATTCAAGCATTATCAAAACACTTCACTGTCAATTTTGTTCATATACGAGCATGCAGGAATGTCTCCCATTTGATTCAACCATAGACAGAAATACTGTGACTCTAACTAGCTTATATTATATCTTCTGATGGATGCTGACAAATGAAACATTTCAGTGTAAACTGCATTACTGCTAAGGGAAAGAGGAGTTTCTCCTCTATCCCATTTTTTTATGTCAACTCTTCTCCATCACACTTGGTTGTCAAAACACACATTTTATATTTGATTTCTTTTATCAATAGTAGCCAGACATTAAAATATTTTTATTACAGATGTTGAGGATGCAACATCCAGACTGGATTGATTAAACATGCATGCAAACAAAGGTCCCTTTTATTATTATGCTAATGCACATTATCCAACTTAATAACCTGTTTCCATGTATGTACTTGCACATAGTTATTGCAATCAAGTAGCACATAGATGCAGTTTATGAGATTACTGTTCACCATATCATTTCCAGTTCAATATCACCTTGCTGTAACTATAGGACCCTATTTAGCAAATCTTGCTCTTCTTTCTACAGCTTTTGGGAAATGTTATTCTATTTTCAGAAAAGTCCTGATTTTATTCCAAGTATGTTTATAATGAAGTCAGCTAATGTTCTCTGACAGGGATTGGCAAAATGTGCTGGATGGTCTCAAGCAATGGCCAAGATATCTCCATACATATGATCACACACACACCAACTGCTCACTATTGAAAATTTCAGAAGATCAATTATGGATGACGAAGGGGAAAATATCACTTGCTATGGTTGTTAGCTCCTTTATGGCTTTATTGTTTGACACATCAGGCCCTACTTTGTCTGCTTACTTGTTTGTTTGCTAGTTTTATTTCTTTTAATGCACATGCATACATACAGTAGCATTTCTGATGATGGCAAGAGAAAAAAAATGTCACAGAGCAGCACTCAGCTTTTTTTTTATTTTTGCAAGGGAATGAAAAATGGACGATCTCTTCCTGAGCAAAGCACCTGATAAAAAAAAAAATAGCAGGCAAAATGGATAAATTAAATTCTTTTCCCTCTCTAAACAGAGAGAATGTGCCGGAATCAGACTTGGTGATGGAATCGGAGTGGAGAAAGCAATGGCCAATATTGTTCTCCTCTTCTTTGCCAGAGGAATTAGCCACAGTGGGACGATTTTTTTACCATAGAGGTTTCAATTTTTTTACCATAGAGTTTTACTTTCTTTCAGGATTGTCTTCCATACCCTACTTGAAAACTTTCAGTTTAACTTCCCCACACATTTTAGAAGGAAAATTGGATTTCTATTAGACAACCTTCCAACTGTGATAAGATCAGCAGGGGAAATCCTGGTTGTTGTCCCACTGGTGGATTCTGCTTATAGCGCAGTTGCTAGGGGTAGTGGCATCTACAGAATAGCTGTTAAAGAAGTCAAGATAATGGCTGCAATTGTGTGGCTTCGCCCTCATCTTTCAAATTTTTGACACTCTCCACCCCAGATGCCCTGGGCCAGGAGCAGGGACTTCTCACCTCCACTAACCCAATTTCCAATTTATTGTGGAATTTTCTTTGGAGGGAAGTATGGCTGAACCCTCTTTAAAGTGAAAAAAAAAGATGATGTGATTATGTTCTGAGATCTGTAACAGCAGAATAATGATTGCTGCAGGACCAGGCTTCCTCTTCAATTGTTTTTTTTTATTTAAATAATGAATGTTGTCTTACTTCTTTTGTTTAGCATTTATTTTATTTTTTATGGTTTTTAATGGATTCTACTTAATATATTTTAAATTGCTCTTTATGTACATTATTCTGGACTGATAATGGGATATAAAAATAAACAAATAAACAGGTGATGTCAGGTTGACTCTGTCACCAATAAAGACACCTGGGAAAGGGCTCGATCAAGGGTTTGGAGAGTTGTTGTCAATCAGAGTCGACAATATTATTGTAACAGCAATCTAAGAAAGGCATGGAGTTGAGCCACAAAGTAGATAACATAATTTGATCATTTATGAAAGAGTAGCAGCAGCAGCAACAGTTTTCATGTAACAAATCTGTTCTGAAACCATCACATTTGATCTCCCCTTAACAAAAGCTTTATAAGGTTGGCCATTGTCAATGTCTGTTAGGACTGAGAGATATGCCTAATGCAGAGGGGCTTGATCAATAGCCACCAGGTACATCATTATAATGAACCCAGCTTTTCCTGTGTCATTCTCTTGGAGTGAAGCCAGATGCATCAGTGCTCCTGCAATTTCGTAATCATATGTAGAATTTGGAAGGGGGAGGGGAGAGAGAGACCCACCATGAATAGGAATATTCCCATCCCAGATGTTTACCCCTGGAACAAGCGAAGTGTCAAGAATGGCTCTCTGACAGATTTGCCTCTGGCAGGATAGTTGTTTCTATTGTCCTATCCTGTTCTCTTTTTTTCCCTTCTAGTTGTTTTCTTCTGTTGGTTTTGTCTATTCCTCTGATACAGGTTTACAGATTACTCCAGATTAAAAACTGGGTTTCACCAGTTCTGCTGCAACTGTTTCAAATGCAGACTGCTTTTTATTTTTCTAAATAAAATAAAACCCACAGACAGATGATCTCCTCTGGATATATCTCAAAGCAATATGAGTGATACAAATGGGAAGCCTGTTCCGTCTCCATTCAAATACATACATCACAAGGTACAACTTTATTCCGTTATCTCCTTTATAATTCAGTCATTTTTTATTAAAATTTTGTCAGCGTTTCTTTGTCACAGTACCTGCCAAGCATGCTCAAACAGTTGAGTCAAGGGGCTGAAAGGAGGGTGACAGAACAGAATTTTAATTAAGGCAAGTGAAATATCAAAGAATTGCTTCTCACTCTGATAGGTTTGCAGCATAGCAACAAATACCTACCCTATGCTTTAAACAGCAGTTTGGCTCACCTATAATAGTGTAGAAGAGCAATTTTGAATCTAGGAAAATTTGACTTCTCTTCTAAAAGCAGCTGGAATTTGGAGTGTGTTTCTAAATGATGATTTAAATAAACATGGCGCATTTTGTTTAAGAAAAACAATATTTCAATATGCCTTTTACTGAAAATTTCCTGGAAATCTTATTCCTTCTTCACGTATTCAAAAATAATGTTGTTAAGCACTTACTTTCTGGGAGATCTTGGCAACCATATTAGCAAACAATTTGCTTGTTGGTTGGTTTGATTTTAACTAGATTAAGATTCACCTTCCTTGTTCCAGTTCAACTGCTCTGACTGGCAGCAGTGCTGCGTGCCCTTTAGCCCAGGATTTTCCTAGTCTTTAGTAAAGAAAGAACCAAGGCTCTCTTTGCATGAAAACTCTGTGCTCTGCTTCCCAAAGTGGTGACCTTTCTCAAAGGAACTGAGCCCTTGGATCAAGGTTATTTCCCCCCCCCCCCCTGCAATTTATTCTGTGCACCATTCTTTAGCACTGTAGCATATGGACTATCCCAATTTTAGGGCAAAATCTATCAGGAACATTCCTGATAATTGATCTATCCATTGTCATAGTCAGTAGTAAATTCCTGGCCCAAGAGTGGCTACTCACAAAATGTGATTGCTCAGACTTAAATCCTCTCAGCTACCAGTAGTACAGGAAGAATGATACAACCTATGACAGAGTGAGATATTAGCTTTTTTTTTTTTGAAGTATCCTATATGTAAAAAGCAAACTGTGAATCTGAGTACCAAGCCTCTAACAGATGTTCTTTCTTCTTTCCCTGCACCCTCATATTGATTTGTTTGTTTATTAGGCTTGGAAGCTGCCCAACTCCAGAATGGTTTTGGCAGATTATAATTTTAAGCAGAAAAAACAATAAAAAATTAAAATTGTCCAGACATCAATACTCCACATAACATATAACATTGACGGGGTTCCACCACCACCTTACTCAAAGGTCTGGGAGAGCAGCCATGTTTTAAAGGCCTCCAGCACTTCATTAAGGTGGGAGCCACATGGATATCTTGGATGGGGGGCAGATATCATTCCAAAGGTATATTATTCCAGAGAAGGCATACTTCCTGGATCCTTACAGATGACATTGTTTGATTAAAGGGACCTGAAGTGCAACCAACTATGTCTTATTTTACCAGATGGGCAAAAAACCATAGAAAACAAGCAGTCCTGCATGTTCAAAATTTTGTCAAGCAACTGAGTCTGAATGCTTCTTTATGGTCCCACAGTCCAGTTCAGCCCCTAATGCTGTTTGATTGAAGTTGCAGCTATTGCTTCTCCTTGCTTCTGCTAACTCCTGCTGCCAGGATCCAGAAACATGGGGTGTTTTGACCAAGCTCCAATCAAATTCATGTCTGGTTCTGATTAAGGCTTTTGGAAGGAGGCCAGCAGGTTCTCTCCAGATGACTCTAACCATCTTAATTTTCAACCATTGGCTGAGGCTTATGGGAATTATAGGGTGCTAAGTTGCCTTCCTTTGGAGAATTACAGGGGAAAAAAATACAATAGAACCAAGACAATAATGGAACAGAGTCAGGGTAAGTTCAAAGGGAAAACCTGGACAGGCCCCAGTAAGATACCATAGAGAACTGGGAAGAATCACTACTCTTGTCATATGGCAACATTTACAGAATAAAACTTTACAAGATAGACCTGTGAAATACTAGCTGGTTGGCAGTTGAGAGTTGCTTTCTAAAATGAGCAAGATCCTGAAAAAAATCTCTCTCTCTTCCCTCCTCCCTCACTCTCTCTCTTTCTCTCACACACACAGAAACACACACACACACACACACACACACACATCTGTATCTTCTGAAAATTATCTCTATAATTATCTCTGTTATATTTCTCTTTTGAAAACTCTTTATCTCTGTATCTCCATCTCTATCATTTCTTGCTATCTCCATCAATATCATCTCTCTTCTCTCTGTCTCTGTCTCTGTCTCTGTCTCTGTCTCTGTCTCTGTCTCTGTCTCTGTCTCTGTCTCTGTCTCTGTCTCTGTCTCTCTCTCTCTCTCTCTCTCTCTCTCTCTCTCTCTCTCTCTCTCTCTCTCTCTCTCTCTCTCTCTCTCTCTCTCTCTCTCTCTCTCTCTCTCTCTCTCTCTCTCTCTCTCTCTCTCTCTCTGTGCCTGCCTGCCTGCCTGCCTGCCTGCCTGCCTGCCTGCCTGCCTATCTATCTATCTATCTATCTATCTATCTATCTATCTATCTATCTATCTATCTATCTATCTATCTATCTATCTATCTATCTATCTATCTATCTATCTATCTATCTTCTGAAAAAAGCATATACGCCATGTACCACACAGTGGATAAATGTCTTGATTTATTTTGTCTGTTCTCTTTAGAGCACTCCTGGTGGTCTTGTTCCATGATAGTTTTCATTGTGCCAACAAATTAAAGTTGTCTGGGGCAAAATTTCTAGCAGATTCCTCATCCATTATAGAATAATTTTTCAGACTATAGAGTACTTTGCAAGTCAAACAAAACAAAGGGATGGTTTAGTCAGCTCCAGCATTGAGTGCTCTATCGTTTGTTTTTCTGGCAAAAAATAAACAATTACTTTGACTAATAACTTTACTGGAATGTAAAGCTAAGGAGCCTAAAGCAGATCAAATGAACATAACTGACCAATCTTTGAGCCAATTACAGGTCTGGCATGTGTCATGTCTAACATCTTTCAAACATTCAGTGAAAGAATTGTTCTTATCTTTCTTCAGGAAAAGGTCTCTGACAATACGGGAATTTTGGTAGAGCGGTTAGGTATATAGGAGGTTTTTTTCCAGCTTTAGAATCCAGAAAATGAGTGAAACAAAACAGGCTGAACCTCCATCCTACAACAGAAGACTGGATTTTGGTCTTCTTGAAATGTCATCTGAAAATGATTATATTGGATGGCTTGCCTTTAATGTATTGACTGAGAACAATATCCTTCACTCCCAACGAATTTGAGGATGGGTCGGGGTCAAAACAGTCAAGATGGCTTCCACAATGGTGTGATTGAAATGTCATTTCCATCTTAATTTATTTATTAAAACATTTATGTGGGTGGAAGGAACCAGAATAAATAACTACAAAAAAGAATAAAGAAGAAAAAGAGAAACATTGTGCATAAAAGAATAAAATATCAGTAAACTGTTCAGTTTGAACTTCATTGTTTAATTTATTTAATTAATTATAAAACTAGTTTTATTGTATCATTAAACAAAATAACTAGAAATCTATATAAACTATGAACATGATAGTAGTATCACCACTATTTATTGTTATTTTAAGAATAGATGCATGTAATTATTTAAATATCAAATAAAAATTAATAAAAAGAGTATTTGTAAACCACTTAGTTTTAAATTCCTTCTGATTGTACCCCAAGTGAGTTATATCAATATCAAACATTAATATTGGGCTTAAGTCACATGGCCACTACAGCCATCTTGACTTTTTTGACCACCCCACTGTCTGCAAATCTAAATGCTAACAATGCTTGCCATGTGGGGCTCAAATGATGGAGATATTGTAGTATCCTGGAACCACTCAGATTCATTCAGTGCATTAATGTTACTAAGGACTAGGTGCTTGGTGAGGCAGTTCAGAAAGAAGACAATGCCTCTTTCTGAAGGGGCAACTACTTTTTCCTGTCATTGCAAAAAGTCTGCCAAGCATTAATTATTCCTCCTTGTGCATATTCCTAATTGCTATTCTTTTGACAACAATCATTGTAGATAAATGATTGTGTTAGTGCAGGTACAAGATGTGGGGTTTGTGAATGCACATGTATGTGCAGAAAAACAAATGAAAGAAAGACGAGAACATGGGATGGAAGCAAATGCCTGATATGTACAGTATTTAAGTGGCTTCACATGCCATCTCTCAAAATCTTTGAGAGATTTTTGAAAAGAGAGATGGTATTAAAAAAGGAAAACAGCAAGAGGGGGAAAGCATAAGCTGAGAGACATTTTGGGAAGGAAGGTCAGAAAAAAATATCATGGGCTGCAAAGCAATGCATCAGTGTATGCATCCCCTAATAACCCATTTGGATCCATGGCAATAAGGGGCTGAGGGGTCTGATTACTGTGAGAGCAAAGATAGCCTTCGAATTCTTATTCATTCACTCCCATTGATCTAAAATCAGGAGTCTGCCATGACAGCTGAAACCTCATAAATCCTAAGAGTTGGGAAAGGTGCTACCAAGCTCCTGGTTTTTAGATTCCAAAGACTAACTGACTCTCTTTCTACAGTTGTGGTGGTTCCAGTCAACATTGCCAGGAGTGAACAGGATGACTTGCTTGGATCAAAATAATCTGGAGGAAGGACTGGAAACTGGACCTCAGGACTGTGAGGCAGCATCCTGTGTGATCATCCGGCCCCATTGTCCTTGGCTGGTAATTTTATTTTACTACATTCAGTTACGTATGTTGGCAAACTTCATACTATATGCCTGATATCTTATTTGTGATTCCTCTTCCGTTACATTTTTATTGCATAAGATTTCTATTCTGTCTTCTCATATAATAACAAGATGGGCTTCCTATTACCATACTGCATAAGGATTATTTCTTTCATATATAATGAAAGATGAGCTAAAGGATGAGTCTAGTGTTCCTTTCTTTTCCTATATTTCCTCCAACTATATTTCCTCCAAACGTCCCCTGCAAGGCTGAGAGAACTGGTTTGCCATTGCTTCCTTCCTAGGACTGAGAGAAACGTCCTGACAGTTAGAACAATTAACCAGTGGAACAACCTGCCTCCAGAAGCGGTGAATGCTCCAACACTGGAAGTTTTTAAGAAGAGACTGGACAGCCATTTGTCTGAAATGGTGTAGGGTTTCCTGTCTGAGCAGGGGGTTGGACTCGACGATGATGATGATGATGATGATGATGATGATGATGATGATGATGATGATGATGATGATTATTATTATTATTATTATTATTATTATTATTATTATTATTATTATTATTATTATTATTATTATTATTATTATTATTATTATTATTATTAAAGATGGGACTAGAATCACCAGCTTCCCAGGTTCTAGCCTGTGATTTAACCAGTAGACCAAACTGGCTCTTGTTTAATCTGTGGCAGCTAATTAATTTTCTAAATCATTGCCTGATGTGTTAATCATCAAATGAGATGTGTCGAGATCTGAAAGCTCTTAGTAAAAATCCAGAGACCATAAATGGTGAAAGAAGAGAGAAGAACTGCATGAGTTTAATTCAGCCAAATGCATTTATTATGCGTTTCCATCAAGACATTTCTTTTCTGATAAATAATGTTTTGCTTTGGCAAAAGACTCAGTATGGCTTTTATACCACGTGCAGTAAAAACAACACCAGCAACAACAAGAAGAGTTATTTATTTTCATTTTTGCAGGGAGAGAAGGAAGCAGAGTCACCTTGTAGGGGAGATGGGCAGCATAAAAATTAAACAAATAAACAAAAAACAATAAAGTACTTTAGGTAAAATGAAAACATTATTGCTCATAATTTCAAACTGGTGTATCATTTGTTTTCCTTTGAAATGATTTCCTGGAGAAGACTATCCTGCACAAAACAATGTGGGCTCCAGCAATGGCTCAAATATGAGGTGCTTTAAATCTCTCTGCTTCTACAACAGATGGATACGATTATTGCTAATTCTCTTCCTTCTATTGCTGCTGATTGCTTTATACCATTTACTGGGGGAGATACAGGTCCTCAGCTTACAACCATTACTTTAGCATCTATTAGAAGTTATAACAGTACATTGAAAAAAAGTGATTTTCAGCCCTCACAGGAACCCCGCAGTTATGTATCAAAATTTAGACATTTGGAAACTGGTATGTATTTATGGTGGCTGCAATGTACCAGGTCACATGATAGCCATTTGCAACCTTCTGAGATAGCTTCCGACAAGCAAAGGCAATAGGTGAAGCTGGGCTCACATAATAGCTGCAGTGATTCATTCAACATCAGGGGCAAAAAGGTTGTAAAATCAGGCACCTCTCACTTAACTGCTTTGCTTAGCAATGGAAACTTCAATCCCAAGTCGAGGACACACTATAACCTGACACTGACATATTTAGATGCTGTATGTAGTGTGCATGTATGTATTCAAGAGACACCACCGGAGGAGGAGGAGGAGGAGGAGGGAGATAATCCAATGTTATTAGTGTACTTGCATTTCCATAACACAGTCCAGAATGGGCACTATTTAGATCTAGTACAATATTCTCGCTAATTGATTTCATTCATTTTAAAAATAAAGGGAAATAAATCGGGCTGTAAAGTGCTCTTACTACTTGCCATTTTCACTGAAAGCATGGGAGGGGGGTAGTTAATGCAGACATTTCCAGTTTGTAGAAATGTCAAAGTCCCATTCCACGTTGTCTGGCCAGTCTGGTGATACTTGTTTGGAATGATGAGAATTGCAATCTAACACATTTGAATGACACCAGCTTGGGAAGGTTGATGTACAGAGTGTAAATATGAGAATCAGTGACAGGTATATTTCTCTCCCCTCCTCAATTTGCATCTTTGATATGTTGGAAGAGGTGCAGTTTTCAATGGCACTTTTAGTACAGCTTTATTCAAGCCAGGCCTCCTTTGTTGAAACTCACCCTCCCCCAGCGATGATCCTGCCTGCTAGCTTCCTGCTCCTCCTTTAGAGATTTTATGTCTCCATCTTGTCATCCTGCCCCATTCACTATGAGCCTTCCTATGAACTGTAGTGTTGTTCTGAGATAGCTTTCTCACACACCTGGAACAGATTGTGGAATAAGGGGAAGAAAATTCCTTGTGCGTTATGGTCTGGAAATCTGCAAAGGGACAATTAATCTTATGCTAGGATGAAGCATCTGAGTTATTCCACACATGGGTCCTACTACCTTTGTTGCAACAATCATGTCAGAAAATCAGGGTGATGCTGTGCAACACTCTCTGAACTGGCCACCCAACTCTTCCCAATCAGAAAGAATAAAATCAGTGGAGACAAAAGAGACGAGGAAAGAAGTTCCAGTAGTTAGACAACGCAGCTCTAACATTAAGACTTTGTCTCTGATCTGGTTCTGAGGAATGACATGTTAAATAAAGTGAAATTGGCATTAAGAAATACTGTACAGCATGGCCACAGTTACTTGTCATCCTGCTGTGCAGTTCAATAGAATTTTCTGTGTACAGTTTGATTATATATATATATATCCCAACTTACAGATGATAGAAGTTTAATCATCAGACTGAAGTTGTCAGCCCTGTTAGTTTACCAAAAGATTTAAAGGAGCTACGGTAAATATTTATTTTTTTTTAAATCTCACATATTCCACTCTAGGTTAGTATTTGCTGCCAAGGTCAAATGAGGCATAACGTTTGCTCAGGAAAGCATTGTGTTTCTTTGGATAAATCAATGTGCCAGTTGCTGCTGTTTGAAGCAGCAGCAATGCAATGTTGTTTTTTAATGCTAACCCTCATAAACGCTTTTCACTTAAATAGGAGCTTTCCAAATCCTAGCACAAACAATGACTGATTATATGTACAACAATAAAGCTCTTATCACAATGGGATGGCAAACAAGACAATGTTTAGTATTAGAGTAAGAAATAGTGGTGTGTGTTTATAATACAGCTGATTATTATGGTTTGGGGAGATGCCAAAATAAACTGGTTCCTTTAGGAACTGCATGGACAAGTTTTGTCTCATGGGACTAGTTAATACACACATCCAAAGCTTTACATACTAAATACCAATTAAAACTACTCTAAAGGTAGAAAAGTGGTGCTTGTTTTAAAGTTCCTCTGCTCAGGGACCCTCGGGGAGAAACTACAGTGAACCTGGCTCCCTAATTCCAGTGCTTGTAATCTGTGCCCACCTTCATCTACCATCCAGTTTGCAAAAATATATAGTAGGCTTTTGCTCAGCTATTTGGGTTTGATTCCAAACTGTTCCTTGGACTATGCAGAGATGTAAATGTGGCAGCTGTCCAAAACTTTTTAAAGCAACTATATCTTTTTTTCCAGATGTCCAGATGTGCATTTAGAATTTTGAGACATCATGCAACAAACTGTTGCTAAAGAGAATATGACTGGATGCCAATTTTTATTTTACTGAAGAGAAAGCTCAATGTTAAAAGTTAAAAAAAAAATAAGTGTACCACCCAGTTATATTAATACAAGGGAGACGTGGCAGTTGAGAACACACATTTTCTTTTTCACCAAATGGTAAAATGCTAATGTTAAAAGAAAAAAAAATCCTTCCAAATCTGAATATTTAGCAGATGTTGATTGAATGTCATGATTCTCTCATCGTGGGATTTCCAGGAAAGAAATGGTGACATTAAGACAGCTCTGCTAAAAACAGAGGCAATGAACACGTTGGAATGAAGTGCTGGTGAGTAGACCAGCTCTTCATAATTTCTCTCTGGACAAGGAGAAAAATTGAGATTGCCCGCAAGTGCTCCAGACAGGTTTTCTCTGAGAAGAAAGAGCAAGAGGGCATTCTGGTAGGTTTAGAGTTCTGGGAGGCAAAAAAAAATACCAACTTGTTCAAACCATGGTTGGCACCTTCAAAAGGACACTGTGTTTGCACACTTCCTTTTCTAACCACTTTCAGACATTGCTTATTAACTGCTTTTCAGCTATTAGGAATCTTTGGATTGACAAGTTTGAAAACACTGAGTGAATTTCCTTCAGTTCTTAATGAAAGAAGTTCTAAATATTAGTTTAAGGGTTTAAATAAAAACATAGATCTGTGCACACACAGAACTTTTAAAAAAGGCCCCTTAATCTACTATTTGTGTGTGTGTGTGTGTGTGTGTCTCTCTGTGCATATGTATATAAACACACACACAAACATACACACATATGTTTACATGTTTACACATATATGTACTAATAGCATCAGCAGAATATAACTTCTATTGCAATACATTCATAGGGAAATTCCCTATCTAAAGGGACAGAACTATTGTTACTCTTTTTTCCCCTTGAATTGTCTTCTAATTGTGGTATATGTGACTGATTCAGTTCTTCTGGATGCTTAATCAGTCACATTGTTAATTTATTTTGTTTTGAATTTGAGGTGTGTTTTTCTACAATGTCCTGCAGTTTTTGAAATGATCTTATTAAATAAAATACAGTGCATGTTAAAATGGGCACTTGTCCAGAATTGTAAGTACCTTTATATTATTCAAATAAGTTGGCAAGAATTGGTTGCATATAATTTAATGGCAGCAAGTTTCTGACACCTAAAATACAACCTTTAAACATCTCACATGCATATTTATGAGTACATACGTGCTTTCCGACCATAATAAATATTTAGCACTGTAGAAGTTTGGATTATTTTACTTTCAACATTTTGCATCTGCATAATATCAGGTCAAAATGATATTTATATCTTATTTTTGGCATCAGATTTAAGTTAAGCAGTTTTTAAAAATGCTACATGCATTGCTTTGAGTGGTTTAGAAGGGCTGACCGGTGTGAAAACAAACATGATCCAACTTTGAAATTCTAGTATCCTAACAAAGTGGTAACAGTAACACCACACATATCTCATTTAGAAGATAAATTACACCATTGTATTATTTTATATTCTTAGCACAGAGCAAATTTATTACTTACCACAAGATTAATGCATGTATGCTTTTGAAAAGATAGGAGTGTTATATCACTGAGGGAAGAATGGAGGGTGAAAGAGCTGCTGGTACAATTTTCTTGTTAGCTAATTGTTTGTTTAATATTTGTATGCTTTAAGTTAGATTATGTTACTTAATATTATACTGATTATTGATAGTTAGGGCTATGTACATTCCCTGCTCAAAACATAAATATGACTCCATACCCAAATAATAAAAACAAACAAGTTGAATTCCACAACCTGTCATTTTATACAAATTTACAAAATGTCTGTTTTTATTTATTCTGGTTTTGTCAGAAGTGTAATCACACTGATGTTCAGAACACTACTAGCCATCCATTATTAAAATGTGTCTTGTTTCTGACATCTCAGCAACCATCATTTATGCCCTTTGCCTAGACATCTTCACAGCCAAAAATAGATAGCATTTTCATTTTAAAATGCAAAATGAAAGCTGAAATTGGAAGCCAAGACTTCTTCAGTAGCCATGCTGTATTTTTCTATAGTCCTCCTATAATATAGGTAGTCCTCAATTTAACACCACAACCTTCATGTAACTTAACAATTGCCTCACTTTTCAAATTCTTTAGAACTTTTGTTTTAGACAAATTCTCAAAACCTATCAAACATACAGGTAGTCCTCAACCTATGACCACAACTGAGCCCAAATTTGTTAAGTGACTTTGGCCCCGTTTTATGAGTTTTCTTGCCATAGTTGGAAAGTGAATCACTGCAGTTGTTAAATTAGTAACACAGTTCTTAAGTGAATCTGGGTTCCCCATTAACTTTGTTTGTCAGAAGATCGCAAAAGGGGATCATGTGACCCCGGGACACTGAAACTATCCTGGGTCATATGAGCCAGTTGCCAAGCACCCAAATTTTGATCACATGACCTTAGTGATGCTACAATGGTCATAATTGTGAAAAATAGTCATAAGTCGCTTTTTCAGTGCTGTTGTAATTTTGAACTGATACTAAACAAATGGTTGTAAGTCGAGAACTGCCAATACATACATACATACATACATACATACATACATACATACATACATACATACATACATAGTAGATCTCACTTCATTTAGAAGAATAAAAGTAAGGTGTATTTCTAAGCTGAACTGAACTTAATGACTTTCATAAAACAAGATAAGATAACCAATATTGTCATTTTTTTATTGTAAGCACACTGGCCCATATTAAACTTGAAATTCTGTTGCCTGCTCTCAAAAGAAAGTATATATTTACCCATACATACATGCACACACATATATATTGTATATGTGTGTTATGTATGTGTATGGGTAAAGAGATCATGAAGAGGGTGTGTAGTGTCCCAGACAATCTTGCGGACCCTGCTCAAGCATCGCTTATATGCTATGTCCTGGATGGAAGGGAGGGAATTGCCAATAATCTTTTCTGCCATCCTCACCACCATCTGCACCGCCTTCCTGTCTGAAGCACTGATGCAATATGACAGGATGCTCTCAATCGTCTCCCTGTAGAAAGTGGTAAGAATAGAAGAAGGAAGATGTGCTTTTCTCATGAGATGCAGAAAATTCAGGTGCTGCTGTGCCCTCTTAACCAGTGTCTCACTGTTGAGTGACCAAGCTAGTCTACTCATTAGCTGCACACCCAGAAACCTGATGTTGCTAACCACCTCCACAGGAGAATCATTAATATACAGAGGAGTATGGCTGTGCCTGTCTTTTCTGAAATCAACAATGATCTCTTTAGTTTTTCCTACGTTTAAAATGAGGCTGTTTTTGTTACACCCATTCACCAAACCCTCAATCTCCTTGCGGTAAGCACCCTCATTGTCATCTTGAATAAGGCCCACTACTGTTGTATCATCTGCATACTTCACAATATAGTTGGTGGCAAACCTGGCACAATAGTCATGGATCAACAAGGTGAACAGAATGAACTTGGTTGTTGTTGTTTTTTGGAAACAAGACCAAAGTGTTTTGTCACTGCCTTCACCTAGAGTGCAATTTTGACTTCCAGGTCTAGCAAGATACAAAAATAACAGTGATGGAGATACATAAATTATCAAAGAAAATAAAAGAAAATGCATGAAATGTGCTTTTTCAAAAATGGAAAAAATATGACAAAGAAAAAACATAATATATCTCATTATAATGATAAACAGTTACATTGCTATATATACTTGTCTAATGGAAATATTATTCAAATATATATATTTCTAATACATTCGTAGGATGCATTTTTCACTATACTTTTCTATACAAATTCAACCTCTGTGTACATGAGTTAAATGTTACCATTTGCTCTGCCATAATTACACAACCTCTATATTTAAAAGAAATATAAATGAAATGTACATTAGAAGTTGCCTATTAATGAATGAATGTAATACCATTGCCAAAGCAATACTAATGGGAATTTGCAGTCTTCCGAAATTGGAAAGTTCTCAAACATTACCTGGGTAGAATTAGCACCAGCAACAGACAACCCTGGTTATTTCTCTGGGAATACTAGGTAACTGGATCTGGCAGCAGTTTAATCTCCTAGAACAGTGATGGCGAACCTTTTAGAGACCGAGTGCCCAAAAACCGCCCTCCCACCCCCGTTCCCACTTCGCCCTGCCCACTGGGCCACCCACCACCTCCATGGCCCGCCATAGATCACCCAGGCAGCCCAGCAGCACCATGGTGGCCACGCCCTCCGCCCATGCCCTGCAGCATCATCTGCGTGGCAACGGGGCACAAGGGCGGAGTCTTCTTCCCGCTGCCCGACTACCATGTCCTTGGCTGCGCTGCTTCGTGTGGGTTGTGCCCAGGGGTGACTCTCCTCTGGGGGGGCTGCTGGTGAGGAGGGGGCCGTGGGAGGAGGTGGGGCTGGGGAGATGGTGCGTGTGCCCAAAGAGAGGGCTCCAAGTGCTGCCTCTGGCACCTGTGCCATAGGTTTGCCACTACTGTTCTAGAATGTGTTCAACCTAGTACTGATTTCAAGCATTGTGGAAAATGTCAAGGATGTCTAGACTCAGCTGCTCAGTGTTTGTAGCACCATCCCCATAGATCAGTGGTTCTCAACCTGTGGGTCGGGACCCCATTTGGGGTCGATCGACCATTTCACGGGGGTCACCAAGCAAGGCTGTCCGCCATTTTTTTTGTCCGCCATTTTTCCCCCCTTTTCCGGCAGGTGCCTTACCTCCCTTGGGCTGGGCCAGCTGGTGGTCGGCCTGCTCCGTCTCTGCCACTTGCCAGCTACGCCTCGGCCGGCGCAGGGGGCAGAACCACGCATGCGCGGCACTCCCGGGCAGGGAAAGTCCTTGACTTACGACCGGTTGGGTAGTCCTCGACTTACGACCGGTTTAGTCCTCGACTTACGACCGGTTTAGTCCTCGACTTATGACCGGTTTAGTCCTCGACTTACGACCGGTTGGGGTCGCGGCATTAAAAAGGTTGAGAACCACTGCCATAGATGATAGGTCTTCTTGGGCTCCCTGACAGGAGAGTAGCCTAGCAAAAAACACCAGCCTGATCTTGGTTGTTCCTTCCTTTCAAGGAATTCTCCAAATACTCTCACTGGTAGTAGGCTCATCACTAGCTCCCTTTCACAGTAGCATTGTTTCTCTCTGCTTCCTTGACCAGGGCATGATTTACTCCTAGAACCTAGACAAAAAAAATATTTGCATTGTAAATTATAAACAATGCAACAGTGAAATCCTCAATAGCTATGCTATAATTAAATAAACACCCTCTTTATGATTCTGCAAAGGGACAAAAAGCTTTCCCCCATTCTTAATTTCTTAATGTCTCTGCAGTTTTTTTTAGACTACAAACAAGTATGCAAAACAAACAACCAAAGACAGAACAACCCCTTCCTCCCACAATTCAACTGTTTTCTGTTTGAGTGCTTTCAAATGTTTAAATTATTGCAAGTTCTGGAAAGTGAGGATAAAGCTTTACTTTTTTTTAATTGCCACTAAACTGTGCTATTTGAAATGCAATAAACAAAACTCAAAGATTTGTAAATGGTCTTACTTTTGATTTTCGCCCAGCAAAATATGGTGGCAAGCTCATGTTCAACTTATGGAATCACAGAAAATTAGTGCAAACTTAATGAAAAAATGATGCGTGGGTAATTATTTTGGCTTCAAAAAGAAAACACATCCTGTACTTAGCATCTGTAAGCTATTGTTGCTTTCTCGCAATGAAAGAATAGCAGATGACATAGCTATAGCTTTTTTTTATCATCACTATAACTCTTAGGTCTAATTTTTACAGATTCTGCCAGGCTCTAATATACTGAGACCACATGATGAAGTTTCAGCTCTTATAGGAATCACTCTGAGCCAGGAGGTTTCTTTCCACAATTAATCCAAAGATTTTAGAATAGAATGCACTATTTGTGTTTAGCACAGTATGAAATTAAAAACAGCATCTGCCCATTACAAAAGAAGAAAAAGCTGCAGCCTGTACAACTTTAAACAACAACTTAGTACAGTTTGAAGTTGGGAGTATGAATAGCACAATCACACTCAGATTCACTTATTAAAGATGTATAAATCTATTAGGAATTTCCAAATCAAATAATGATCATATTACCATTTAGTATACCACCAATACTAATACTGATATATTTTAGTATATATTATCTATGTCTACCATGGACATCCAGTTTTTCATAAAAAAGTCTTAATTGCATTGATTGTGTTAAAAAAAGGAGAGCATATAAACCTTAAACAAACCCATAAATAAACAACCTAGCTCTTGTTTAATACGTTCCAGAATAATTCATAATTTTCTAAATAATTAAGGAGCTGTTTAAAATAGAGCTCCTGTTTTACAACAAAAAGTGTTCTGACTTGGCTCTCAGAAATCTTTCAAGCAGGATCCCTTTCTGCTCTTTTACAATTCACTTTAAATAACCCTATTGCCCATTTTACAGCCAGTGAGGTAGTGGTTGTGCAGATAGATAAACTACTCAGCCTTTGACTTCCTACAGACAGGACCAACTTACTTTACTGTCTGCATTAGAAAAACAATAACCATACTAATAATTTTATTCAGGGCCAAGGAACATTTTAGTTATTGAACTCAAAAGTGTTAGATCGCGCAGGCAGTAAGACACGAGTCGAGTGACAGTCAGCTCTTGGTTTATTGGCACGGCATAAAGTAAATCCGGACTGGCTCTCTGGGCCAGGGGAGCCCTCTTTTATGGGATTCCCCTGGCTTGTAATCACACAATTCCATTGGCTGGCAAGACCCTGTTGCTAGTTAGCCAACCAGCAACGGGCATGA
>NW_015386736.1:794615-799333 GCF_001527695.2 Protobothrops mucrosquamatus | reverse complement strand
GGCATGAAACTGTATGCAGATGGAGAAGGGCAATCACCCTTAATGGGCGATCAATGGTGAAGGGCAATCACCCTTAATGGGCGATCAATGGTGAAAGGCAATCACCCTTAATGGGTGATCAGGATATGCATAGGGGATTAAGGGGGGGGAATACAAAGAACACAACAAAAAGGAAGAGTTCATACAGAAGGGTGGAACAGTTACCTTAAAGATGTAATGTAAACACAGTACATGCTTAAACCATCCAGCTCTCCCTGTTCTCTTGAAAATGGCCACAGCAGTAAATGTCTCTGCAAAAGATGCGGCTACTTGATCCTGGTTTGAACCTTCAGTCCTGCCTTATCCAGTTCACTCTTCTCTTCTTGGCTCTTCAAGCCTTGGTTTCTATCCCTCCCCCAAGTCAATTCCCCTGGCTAGGTAATGTGTAGGTAAATTGCTTTATGGCATAGGCTGATTTCACTTATGCCCTTGTAATGTTTCATATTAACTTTATGTCTGTTCAGTCCTGCTACTTGTGGAACAAGTTGCCATCAGGTTCCAGTGCTATGATACGATGATTTGCCCTAAAGATGACAGATTAGATACCACTAATAGAAGCCCCTTATTTCCCTTCACATCTATACTCTAAATCTTGATGTTGTTTAAAAGAAAATGACAAAACCCAGCTTACTGGTTTGAAATATTGACACATCAGAGATGGTGCCATTCATCTGATTTGCTGTTTTTGGATACCATTGTCTCTGAATCCCTTTTTGATCCACCAAGATTAAATTTATCCAGGTACAGGAGCTCTAACAAAAATTCCATTAATTTTACCTAAAGCATAAAGCAAAATAAAGTCTGTTTTGAGTCAAGCTTGATTCTTTATTATCATGGTTAGGTCTATATAAGTTTTTTTTTTAAACGACAGTATGGAAGCCATTTGCCACTGCCTTTTATAAAGATATTCTTTTGACTTCCAGCCTAATCTACAGTCCCTGTCTTCCAGGGAGGCCTCCCACCCAAGGCATATCCAGGCCTAATCCTGCTTAGCTTCCATGACTACCCAAGGTCAGTCAAGTACTACCATCTGCTGAGGCAATGATAAATAAACCAGTGAATTTTGAAAATGTTTTTAAAGAAAAGGAGGCACTCTGTTTTCTTTACTTTACCAAATTCTTTCAACTCGCAATACATGTGCTGTTGTTTATTTTTTTATTTACCCTTTATGCTATTAGTTGAACCTGACTAGAAAGAAAATATTAAGCAATTTATAGCATCTCAGCCAATTGCTGGGAAGGTGTTATTTTTCAATAAAAAGATGCACTGGTAATTATAATTGGCATATATGTTATAGGTATGAATGCATGTAGGCAGATGTATCCTAATTTTAACTTTGTATTTTACAGAATTCTGATCTTAGAATGTCTCCATCTCTCTTTTTTTCCATTTTTTTCATGGGATTAGGCACATGGTTCTGAGTATGAAAATGTAGCATTTTCTTAAAGAACAAAACAAAAAAAAAAAACCAGCCCTGGAAATTAACGATTTATGCAAGGGAGCTGATTTGTTCATTTGTAAAATAACATTTATTTTAAGAAGCCTCGTTTTTGAAGATATTATCTCTGCGGTAGTTAGAAGGCTTGGGGAATTCTATACCATAAAATATGCTTTTTAAAGGAGAGAACTGCAAAAAATCAAAGATTTTAATTCACCTGTGTGTGTGTGTGCATTCATCTTCCGTATGGCACACTTTTCATAATAAAAATATAAGATATGAATAACAAGTCATTATTAAAGCCAACCAATTCAATAGTCAGCACTTCTGTTTTCATACTCTGTTCTCCTGTATTACCAAAATAATTAGATTCAATTTCTATATCATAATTTCTGCTGAGACCCCCTTCTGGGCATCAATCACAAGGCAACTTTGTCAATAATAACAAAAATAACAGTTCTGAAGCCTGCTCAGAACCATACAGAACATGTGTATACATACTCTCAAATGCCCACAGACACACAGGCACCTAGAATAAGCGAAGCTTTTTCTCTCTCCCTTCTTGCCACTGTTACTTTAAAAAAGAAAAAGAAAAGCAACACTTGATTTTCAAAGCTGTCCTGCTTCTTGCAGGTAGTCCTGATAAGGAATCTCTTCAGTGAAGAATTTGCTAGATTTATGTCAGATCGAACTATGCCTTTTCTGAGGAAAATTATGATTTTCTAGTTGACAACATATTCACTGTCACCTGAAACAAACCAGGCAAGCATTTGGAACATTTACCCTTTAATTCTAGGTAATATTTTAAAAAGAAAAAAGTTAAAGTGACACCCCCACCCTCCAAAAAATGGGGTGGGTGAGTGATTGACTTCAGACTTTCTTTAGTACTGGTACAAATATATAGTAAAGTAACCTGTTATTGGAAATTAAAGAAAAACACAAAAACATATATAGATTAAACAATCAAGATGACATTAAAATTATATAATGAAAACGTTTATTCTAAGTTTAAACATAAGTATTTCTGTAAGGGAATTTCTATTCTTATCTCAGCTGCTATGATTTTGCATGGCATAATATTTTTTTCCGTTTCACCTTCTCATCTGAACCAACTAGATCTACACCTCTCAGACACAGTTGTCCTTTAGATTTTGCACTGATCCAAATTTTGTGATAAAAGTGTTGAAAATGCATATTTGGAAGGAAATTGATTAAACCAATGTATTATGCATAAAGTATTAAAATCAGTTCCTAAATTTGGATGCATATGGAATACATTTTGTATTTGTTTGTGCGTCGTAAACAAATGCAGAAACACGGAACGCTGAACCAAAACAGAAGGCTGAAAATAGACTGATCTGTCTGTATTCCCGTCGCTACTTCATGGAGTTTCTCTCCTGTCCAAACTGGTTTCTCATTAAAAGCACTGTGCGGTATGCATTGTAAGGGTGTGGCGGCATTCCAGAATCTCATAGGATTATTTACTTTTCTCCATCTGATATCAGAGGCAGAGCTGTAGATTCAGAAGAGAAAAATTTGACATGAACTTGCTCTCTTTCCAGTTCACAAGGCGAGTTCATTTTGAAGCAGAAAAATTCTAACCTTGCACACCCCAAAGGAGGTTGCCTCAGAAATGGTTGAGGAAAAGGAAAACCTGAGTACCAGGTGATCTGAGCCATTCCTGACACCCACTATAAGTCTCATTCAGGTATATATTTATATTATATTACATACAAATAAACAAACTTGTCTTCTATTCTCTTTTCCAAGGTGCTAGTCTGAATTTAGCAAGTTATCAGTCTTCTTGCAGGGCTCTGAGAAAAGGTTTTCTTTATCCTGCTTGCTCTACTAACTAGGCCCCATGAGGGTAGGCCAAGAGGTTATGAAATGATGCGTCATTTAACCTACAGATTAAAAGAATATTCTCAATTATTTAAGTAATAATTCGAATTAACATATGGGAAGCTTCCAAGGTTCAGTTGAGAAAGAAGATGAGAAACCCCACAAAAATAGATAAGGATCAAATAACCTTATAAATAGCATAGCCAATATATATAAGATAATCATAATAGTTTGATTCTTAGTTATTTTATTAAAAAAATCTAAAGAAACAACAGGTAAAATGAATGTGCCTCATAACTTCAGAAGAAATATCTTTTTGTAAAGATTTATTGCAGTGAATGAACTTCATTCAACCAACAGAATTTTATAAATGCCCCAGGAACAAATGCAATTACTGAAAAATACAGTCTCTTTAATGAAATATTATTAAAACTATTAATAAAGAAGCTGAACAGATAAAATGCAAAAACAATCTTTTCCTAAATAAGAAATAATAATAATAATAGAGCCAAATATTAGATTCAATGTAAGAAACATACATAGGTTTAGATAATAGGCTGTCAATAAATATTAAGAATTTACTGACTATATAATCCAATTAAAAATACTACAAGAATTATATAATGTTTTGTTTTTAAAATAGAAAAGGGGTTAGATTGTTTAGAATGGGAATATTCATAATGTAATCTTAATAAATCTGGAATACAGGGCAAAAATGAATGAAGAAGATTTGTTTGTGGCAAGAGAATATACACACACACACTATACTTTATAGAGCTTCCATTTTAGACTTCTAATTTATTATTGTTAGTAATATGTGAATTGTGTATATAATCCCTGGTTAGAACAATTACAACAAAAACAGATTTAAACAGCTGAGACTAGAAACAAAGAATTCAATATATATATATAAGTGTACAATATTATTATTATTATTATTATTATTATTATTATTATTATTACTATTATTATTATTATTATTATTATTATTATTATTATTATTATTATTATTATTATTATTATTTAGATTTATATCCCGCCCTTCTCCTCGTAGGACTCAGGGCGGCTGACAATCAATTAAAATACATAAAAAAAAACAAACAAAAAAAAAAACAATACAGATTTAAAATTAATTAAAAGAAATATTTAAAGATTGTCCAATTTAAAATATAATTAAAACCCCTCTAAAAATTACCCTACGCCAGTCCTGCAAGCTGGAATAACCAAGTCTTGAGGGCGCGGCGAAAGGAAGGGAGATCAGGGATAACCCTGATCTCTGGGGGCAGTTCATTCCAGAGGGTGGGAGCTCCCACAGAGAAGGCCCTCCCCCTTGGGGTCGCCAGCCGGCACTGTCTGGCCGACGGCACCCTGAGGAGACCCACTCTATGGGAGCGTACAG
>NW_015386736.1:792190-793199 GCF_001527695.2 Protobothrops mucrosquamatus | reverse complement strand
AACAGTCTCAAGACCTGCCCTTGCCTCCTCCCCCGGGGCCACCCAGTCGGAGTCCAAACCCTCTCGGATCCGAGCGACTTTGTCATACAGATATTGTGCAAATTCCTCAGCCTTCCCCGCCAGGGGGTCCCCGCCCCCCCTCAATTGAAGGAGGGAGCGGGTCACCCTGAAGAGGGAGGCCGGGCGATTATCTGATGACACAATGAGGGTGGAGTAGTAATTAGACCTCGCCACCCTCATCGCCACAAGGTAGGATCTAACGTGTATCCTTACCTGTGTTCGGTCGGATTCGGTTCGGGTGGCCCTCCAACTGCTCTCTAGGCGTCTTTTCCGGCGTTTCATCTCTCTCAGCCCCTCGGTAAACCAAGGGGCCAGTTGAGACCTACGCCGGGTCAGAGGCTGCAGCGGCACGACTCGGTCCAGTGCTGCGGCTGCGGCCACATCCCAGGCCGCAGCCTGATGTTCCGCCGAGTCGTGACCCAGCTCCTCAGGATATGGCCCAAGCTCCGTCAGAAACCCCTCCGGGTCCATCAGGCGCCTGGGACGGAACCATCTAGGCAGTTCCGTCTCCCTGCGGCGAGGGGCAGCGGTCCGGAAGTCCATCCTAAGGAGTGCGTGATCTGACCATGACAAAGGCTCTATAATTATCTCCCCCATTTCCAGATCACTCTGCCACTGGCCAGATACAAAAATTAGATCCAGTGTATGTCCTCCCGTGTGAGTGGGTGCACGAACTAATTGGGTCAAGTCCATGGTCGTCATGGAGGCCAAGAACTCCCGAGCCACCGCTGACGTTTCGCCCGCCGATGACAGGTTGAGATCCCCCATAACTATAAGTCTAGGGGTCTCAACCGCCACCCCGGCTATCACGTCAGCCAGCTCAGGCAGGGCCGTTGACACATAGCAGGGGGCCAGGTATATTATCAACAGGCCCACTTGCACCCCTTGCCCCCACTTCACAAGGAGGGACTCTGCACCGTCTATCTGAGGCACAGTGGCCTCCCTTGGA
>NW_015386736.1:775375-789122 GCF_001527695.2 Protobothrops mucrosquamatus | reverse complement strand
CCAACCCCACTGGCAGTTAAAAGGAAGAAACAGCTGCGATCACACACCACTCTTAGAAGCACAAAGCTGAAGACACCAGCCTGAAGATGACGAATGTGACTTCGTCGAAACGTCGCCAAGGTACTTTTAATTCTACGCGGGAGAAAACCCGAATAACTAAAGACCTACATACAAACACCCGCGAAAACCTCAGAAAACAAATATATATATATACAAGACTACAGACATTCAATATTTCAGTTCCAGACTTAATTTCTTTTTTCAATAAACAGCAAAAGGGTGATTACAATTTTGATTTAGAAAAGTTACAAGTGGTCTAAGGGTCCAGATGAATTTGAAATAATAATTTGGAATTAATTAGAAATAATCCCTGCTATGGGAAAATGCTTTTGTTTTGAATTCTCTTTTTTAAAAAACACAATAAGATGAGACTTTGAAGGCTGGATACAAGAGAGAACCGGAAGGAAGTAAAGATTACAATTAAAGGAGAAGAACAATTAAATTTGATTTATGTATACAGAATGGAGCAAAATATTTTTAACATTGGATATATTGAAGGATATTTTTGAACAGTGGACCCAGAAGTTAATTTTAAGCATATCTGCCTCTATAGATATTTTCCCCTTGGCTTTGTCCCATTATCTATGAGGGATAATTTTCAGTCCACATGGAAAATGATAGTGGCAACCAAATTCTCAGCTTTGGGCTTCTTTCCAGGTCATCTACTCAGTATGGATAGGATCAGGAAAAAGCATTCATTAAACAACATGTAGCAGATACAGAGCACAAACTGAATCTAGCTAGGTGCCCAATCTTTAGTGTCAGTGAATCCAACAGGTACTCTGTCTCCCAGATGACATGTTTAACTAAACTTGACATACCTAACCACTAGAGGGCCTTTATGCTGATGTCATGCCATTTCCTCAGCTGTCTTTGAAGGCCAATGCAGGAAGATTCCCTACCTGGAGAGACAATGGCTATGTGACCCTGGACACACAAAAAACAACAGAGCATATGCCTCTTCAAAGTCTATATTATAGAGACATTCATAGCAGCCACATCTCACTAAAGTTTGCATAAATGCCCAGGGTGCACAATTGTACATGTGTCTGCTTTCAGATACTAACCATACTACAACATATAATGTGCAGTCCTTGGTGCTCTCTTAGCTTAGTTATATGCTTGCAGACATTTTCTTACCTGATTACATAATATCTTCAATGCTGGAGGGGAGAAGTGCTTGCTCACTGTTTATATACCTTAGCTTGCCCTCTCAGTGTTGGCAGGAGGTGCTGTTTTCCTTTGGCACTTCCTTGATTAGGCTGTTGTTTACTGCTTGATTATTATTTGAGTTGGTAGTTCTTTGATTAGCATATTTTTATTGCTTTCTTGTTTGATGTTACTCCTGGTATTAATACCTGCTTCTGAGTGTTGATTGCTAATGAAAGGATATCCTAATGTTTTTGTTTCCTTTTAGCTTTTTTATTATCTCTTTTGAATGTTGTTTATCTCTATATGCCTGTGTTATGCAATATTACATGTGTTGTGAAATTCAGGAGTTTTCATCATATTTTTTGACTCCAGTTGGTGTTCATAGCAAAGTGGATACAAATGCACACCTATAAGAAATGGCAAAACCATTAACCCTGTACAACAGTGGCCCCCAACCTTTTTGGTACCAGGGACTGATTTTGTGGAAGACAAATTTTCCATGGACTGAAGGGGGGGGATGCTTTTGATTTTGTTTGCTAATCTGTCACTCATCTCCAGCTGTGTGGTCTAGTTCCTAACAGGCCATGGACCAGTAGTGGTCCATGGCCTGGGGTTTGGGGGACCCTTGATGTACAAGTCTATAAAACATAAAAACAGCATGTTGACTACAATTGGTCTAGAATTCCTACTGCCTGTTGTGCCTGTTTTATCCCTATCTCTCTAAATGAATAGTATCAGTTATTCAAATTCTAGAGAGAGATACTCAGAGATTAGAAAGCTTCTTCTGCCATTAGATACACTTATGAGACATCAGCCAATCATTTTGTATTATTGGCAAACCATCGCGACCTAGAAAGAATGGTCTTCAGGCTGTGTAATAACACAAATGCTATATTGATTTTACAGACCTTGGAGGGCAAATTACAGAGGCCAGTTGATTAAAGGACTTGCTCAATTATTAATAACATGCTTGAGCTGATTAACCAATTACTTTAATTTATAGATGAATATATTTACATAGGTACTAAAATACAGTTTTGAAGAAAAATGTGTATCATTTTTTTTCTGTTGATATTGAGGACAAATTATGAGTAAAGGAGAGGAGAGGCATTCTGTGTCTAGGGAACATCGATGACAAAGGCCTTTTACAGTAACAATTCATCCACTAATTATTATTGTTAAACTCTAAGAATCAGAAATATTAAAATTAATCAAAGAAGCATTTAAGTCAAAAAATAGTTTTGATCAGTTTAGAATGTGATTTTATGCTCATTTGGGAGAAATGGTCATTAAAATCAATGAGACTTATTTCTGAGCTAAAAGAATACAGCTATAAAAGCTGCATTCTTTTATAAGTCTTCCTATCTTATTTTATAAGTCTTCCTATCCTACGTGATCTAGGACTTATTTGCACTGCCTAGTTGCAACTATTTTTGAAACAGATGTGTCAGCCTTTACTCAGCTTCCTCCCATAGCAAATTTAATCTCCAGGTGTATTTTCCTGCTGTGGTTTGATCATAGCCGGTTCCTTTTATATCATCTGAAATACTCTTATCTGCTTTTGTGCTTGTTTACAGGCTAACCCAAACATTTAATTGGCTATTTTGAAAGAAAAAGAACACCCCTCAGCTGAAGCAACAGTTATCACTTACTGTAATAGGTTTCATACCTTTTATTTTAGTATTGCTAAACTAGTGGAAGAATTATGAGATGTTTCATAAAAAGTAAATTTGTTGATTTGAAATCTGACAAAAACATTTTTTCTCTCCTCTCCCCCACACATATATGGTTTTTCTTTTCCTGAATAACTAGTTTTCCCCTTGATTTTTCTTTTAAAAACAAGTCCAGCAATGCATAATTTTATTTTTCTTTTAACTAAAGAGGAAGGTTTCACATCTAGTTCTTGAACAGCCTAAAGAGAGTTGTGATGAAGGGGTTGTTGTTTTTTTCACCCACTATGCACTTTACAACTGTTTTGGAGCCTTTCTCTAGTGTATAGAAAATTCCATTAATAAAATATTTAATGAAAGTATCTACTATGTTTAACAGCATTGGGGTGGGGGGAGAGGGCTGGAAATGAAAAATTCAATGCAGAGACATTTCATATTAGAAACCAATTGGGTCAGAAGCAAGGATACTTAGAAGCAGTCATGACATGGTCCTCTATGCACAGTGTTTTCTTACATTATATACTCATTATTATATAATCTCATTATGAGAAGATTACATGTATGAATTCCAGATTCCATTAATAGCTGTCTCACTCATATTGTACTTCAGTAGGTGAAGAAAGTGGAGGATATGCAGACCAACCCCCAAATGCATGTGAAAATGAATGATGCATCAGGGTACATCATTGTAAACTGAATGACTAGAGAGGGATGGCCAACTCTTCAGGCATCAAGAGACACATTTTAGCCTGTTGAATTTCACAAGTGCCCTAATACAAAGCTTTTCAACCAGTGGTACGGGTACCACCTGTGGTACATTGGCACCTGGCAACCATCCTAGAAAAGTGGTAGCAGGGGAGGGGAATGAGCTGAACCGGTGGCAGCACCGCACAAGCCTGAGCGAGAGATGGCTGGAGCTGCAGGGCTGTCAGGGCTCAGCAGAAGCGCCAGGATCAGTGCCACTTTCCAGCTGATCGGCGCTTCTTCATGGCTGTCAGGGCTCAGCGGAAGTGCCAGGATCAGCACCAGGCTCCAGCTGGAGCTCGGTGCTGATCCTGGTGCTTCTGCTGAGCCCTGAAGAAGCACCAATCAGCTGGAAAGCAGCACTGATCCTGGCACTTCTGCTGAGCCCAGAAGAAGCGCCGATCAGCTGGAATGTTGCAGCATCTCCAGGGTCTTGTGATTTACATTCAGATGCTTGGCAACTGATTCATATTTATGACAGTCACAGTGTCCCACGGTCATGTGAAGTGACCAAAACCTTCTGCAACCACCCAGCAGACGGGGGAAATAAAAACCAAATACCCCCCACACCACCCCCACTGCCAATCCTCAACAGAAATGCTCACAACAATGAAAACCTTGGACAGGAGGAAGAGCGCCACCAGCTGTGGCTTGGGGGGCACTTTTTCAGTGCCATTGTAACTTCGAACAGTCACTAGGCGAACTGTTGTAAGTCGAGGACTACCTGTACTTTATCACTTTTTTCCTTTTTTTTTTTTTTTTTTGGTCATCAAGTTAGGAGACTGGTGGTACTTGGATGTTGCCATATCCTAAAAGTGGTACAACAGGTGAAAAGGTTGAAAAGCCCTGCCCTAGTATGTTCCCTTATGACATAGACATGTTTTTCAATCCTTTCCCCCCTTTATTAGATTTTTAAGGTGATAGCCAGAGTGGTAAGCTTCTACAAGCTGTTGAAATCAAAACAGCACTGCCAGCATTAGCTATCCTGTGATTGGATTTTGGGCTATTTTGAAGCTTTGGACAACATTTTAATGTGGAAATCAAAATTTATTTTTTTTCTTTGGGCTTCTGCTCTGATTCTGTACCTGATTTTTGGAGGGAGAAAAATCTGAATAACTGTACCACCAAAAAATTGTCCATTTGGCCACAGATCCTGGGTCCTGCATGCTACAGGTATCTTGCGGTACAATTACATTTTGCTAGTCTCTGAATTAGGGAATATATAAAAAAATAGCATAGATAATTGCTGATATTGGTTAGTTAAGTTTGAGTCAGGATGCTGCTATTAATGCATTCCAAATTCCTGCATTCACCTGAACAGGATGTCCACATCTCATTATCAGTGAGTCCAAAATGAAACCAGTTCATCTGTTTTTAATGGAAGCATTTCTTTTTATAGCACTTTTGTAAAGGCCTGGCACACATATACTTCCAGTGATGTGGCAGCTTCTGCAGCAATATTCATTCCATGTAATATGAACAGACCTGGATCATGCATGAGGATTTTTACTTTATAATTTCTCTTTTCTCAGTATTTATCCAGTTTCTGCTCTGTTGATGCTAGTTTGGGAAGCAAACATGATATGAGGGCTATGTGGGAAGACATAGTTCTCATAGCACTCTTATATTGCTTAATTAATATAAGAATATTGCTGTAAATGTTCTACCTGATGTCTGCTTGCTGTTTTTTCTTCCCAAGACTTTAGGTTGGAAACCTATGATATGCAAAAGAAAGAAGCAAATGCTGCCACCAACTGTCCAATAAAATGCATATTATTCAGGCATCATAACTTCAGAAGATGAAATTCTTTCTGGCTTTATCTTCAACAACGAAGACAAAAAGTTAGCTTTTTAGTAGCTTCTGTCCATCCAACTGAAATAGAACAATCTAATGTTAAATCTCCACATTTCCAGTTTTTAATGAATATTACAGCTATGGCCAGTGGTGGCTGCTTATTTGTTGAATTAGTTTCTACGTCTGTTCCATCCATTTGCACTCCAAAGTATCAAATGTGGGCAGATGGTAAATCAAAATCAGATGAATACTTTGGGCCATTCCCAGTGCATTAGCAAAGATTTCTGAGTTGTTTAACCATAGCAACTAAAAAAATGGGCTTTGGGATTAGCCAAATTCTAAATGTCAAGCTGGGCTATTTGGGACACATGGGGGGAAACATCAGGGTATCTGTGAAGTGACCAAACCCAAAACAGGAGGCATTACGACTTCTCTGGGGTTTCATAGCATGCATGGAAGATAGGTACTTCATATAAATGTTATGAGAGGAGTAGAATGGAGTAGAGTGAGTGTCAGATGAAATAATCACACAGAATGGTTCATCAGCTCTGCTTGCTGGTTCTTCCTCTGGTGCTGTTGTGATACAAAGAAGGCAGTGCCCTAGCTATAGTGTCTTTTGTGCACAGCACAGCTCTTTCCTTTTCTAGGCTGTTGAGGGTTTTCCAATTGGAATGCTTAGTGAATAACAGATAAGGGTGGGCTAAAAAGAAGACGGATCAATACAAGGGATGCACATAGTTTCAAAGAATGCTTTGCCTGGATGATGCTTCATGCCAATCACTTCTATGAAACTATTTTGTGAAGCTGTGAAGCTCGCCATTATTTCACATTGCTCTGATTGATATGTTTAGTGGTCAGAAGAGGCTTCTGTTACACAAGCACAGAAACTTTTTCCACTGGATGTGACTGAATATCTAACAAATCCTGGAAACAGGGAAGAGGGAAGGAGTCTGACTTTTATATGAGGAAGTAGGGCCATTACAGAAAAGATTCCTGAGTCTAGAAAAACATGACAAAGAGAATAACTTGCTTAATTATGGTGTGTATTCATTGAGCTGGAGAATTACTTTGGCAAGCTTTCAGGATTCTGTTACAATATCTTACTGGCAATAAAGATCTTGTTTCCTGAGTCTGCCAGCCATAAAGGGCTTCCTAACAGAAAAGGCAGCTAAACCAGTGCAATGCCCTTGAATGTGGTGACTAGCAATGTCTTGATGGTTGAATTAGTTTATATGGAGAAGTCTTATAAAGCTGGTTTCTTCTGTACAGTCTGGTGGCCTCCACTGTTGTCAAGAGGACACCTTTTGTGGTTGCTGCCATGGATTCAGTGTTTTTTTTTTCTGGGACCCATGCTGTGAAACAAGTAAGCGCCCTCCTTGTTACCCTTTAAAAGTGGTCTAAGGATGGGAGAGAATTAAACACAAAATGTATATAAAAATACCTGAGTGGCTTTCAACAATGGAAGCATTTGCGTACCCAAACTTAATTAATTATGACAAACTTGTTAGTTATAAAGATCTTTTGGATAAGGATGGAAAATTTAAAGACAGGCAAGCCCTTCAACACCAAGGGATTGACTTAACATGGTGGTCCTATTTGTAAATTCAAACAAGATATGAAAAAGATATAAAATCAACAGGATTTTATAAAGAGCAGATTCTACTTGATAAAATACATTTAAAAACAGATGAAAACTTGATTAAGAAACTTTATAAATTTCTGCTAAGATGGAAGATGGAAGAAGAACAAGTAAAAGAAACAATAATATGGGCAAAGAATTTTGGATATTCTATAGACTTAGAACACTGGCAAAAACTTTGGGATAAAAACATTAAACTTACTAAAACAGCCTCATACAAAGAAAACTTATATAAAATGTTTTATAGATGGCATATGACACCAGTTCGATTAGCGAAAATGTTTCAAAATGTATCAAATACTTGTTGGAAATGTAAACAAAAGCCAGGTACCTACTACCATGCCTGGTGGACATGCCCTAACGCGAAGAAATATTGGTCTAAGATTCATAGATGGCTGGAAAAGATGACGAAAATACAGATAGAATTTAAACCGGAATTGTTTTTGCTAGGAATATTAGGACCTAATTATGGTAAAGAGAATGATTATTTAATAGTAAATGTTTTAACAGCTGCAAAAATAGTATTTGCCCAATTCTAGAAAAATGAAAATCTACCATCTAATCAGATTATAATTACCAAAATTTTAGAATGTGCAGAAATGGATAGATTAACATTGGAGATGAAAGAGAAAGAAGATTCAATTTACTTTAAAACTTGGGAATTTTTTTTATCAATGGTTAGAAATACGACAGAATGAGAAAACAGCTTGAAATTAAATAGAATATATGGTTTTAGGTTTTTCACTAAACTTTATCTTCTATGTTAATAATAGCGTTATTATTAGTGATTTTAAATACTAGTAGCGACAGTTAGAATCAGTTGATATTTTATTAATTAAGGTTATCTACTTAGAGGAATTGTATTTACTTATTAATTTACTTATTAATTTCAGTGTTCCAATATCTCAGGGGCTGCCACAAAGAAGAGGGAGTCAAGCTATTCTCCAAGGCGCCTGAAGGCAGGACAAGAAGCAACGGATGGAAACTAATCAAGGAGAGAAGCAACTTAGAACTAAGGAGAAACTTCCTGACAGTTAGAACAATTAACCAATGGAAAAACCTGCCTCCAGAAGCGGTGAATGCTCCAACACTGGAAGTTTTAAAGAAGAGACTGGACAGCCATTTGTCCAAAATGGTATAGGGTTTCCTGCCTGAGCAGAGGGTTGGACTCGATGACCTCCAAGGTCCCTTCCAACTTTTATTATTATTATTATTATTATTATTATTATTATTATTATTATTATTATTATTATTATTATTATTATTATTATTATTATTATTATTATTGCCAACTTTACTCATTATAATTGTTTAGTATTACAAAAACTATGTTTACTCAATATGTATATCCGGATGGTAGTTTGCTTGTTAAAGCATGAGATTATTGTTGGGGGTTACCCCATTATTGTACCTTCCCCTACCCCAGGGTTAAGCAACCTCGGCTCTTTTATGACTCATGGACTTCAACTCCCAGAATTCCTGAGTCAGCAGCTGACTCAGGAATTCTGGGAATTGAAGTCCATGAGTCATAAAAGAGCCGAGGTTGCCTACCCTTGCCCTACCCTATCCTAAATTCCTTATTCCTACCCCTTCCCATACCCGTACTTACCCTATCCTTTCCCTACCCCTATAAAATCTAATAACATATTTATAAAAAAAAAGTGGTCTAAGGACATATTTACCTACCAAGACCATTTAATTATTTTGTTTTCACTCGCTCTGCTGTTTTCCCAAATTATTCATTTTATAATATGTTGTCTCAGTCATGTTTTAAGGCAGATTTCAATTGTAGCTTTGCTAAGGCAGATTTCAATTGTATGTACTGTATATAAGCTGTTCTGAGCCACTAAGTAAGTGAGTGCATGCAAATATATAGTTCAAAGAAATAAATTACTGATGACTGCCTCTCTCAGACCTCGTGAATACAAGAGGTTGAATGATTCTGAATAGGAATAGAAAACCATTTGAAGATTTTTTTGGGAACTGTACCTAAATCAAAATATTTGCAATCATGTAAGAAACACTGGATTGAATCATATGGCCAGTGCACACGTCTAGTAACAACAACAAAGGATTCCTCCTGGCAATAGCTCATTGGTATTATTTCTATTATTCTTATATTGGACTACCTTTCATTCCATCCCCAGGCCAGTTCAGAAACTGCTTCAGAAAGATCCAGAGACAATTATTGTTGAAAGCAAGCAAGCTTGGGGTAATTTCAAGTCTATTTTTGTAAAAGCATTCTGCTCTGAACTCAATTTTTATGTGATTGGTCAAACACAGCCATTCAGTCTGATACTAAAAAAAAAAGACACTGAAATAAACATTTATAAATTATATATACTCCTTTAAAGAGGAATCTAACTATAGATTCCACTGAGAAAACTTGGGCTATGGGTAGGAAACAAATTTAATCCTATAAATCTTACGATATACAGAGTAATTTTTAAAAATGTTATTGTTATCATGTCTTCATTTTTTTAACTTTTCTTACATAACATGTTAATTTCAACATAGATGAGTGAGTCTGGGATCAGTCAGATATTATGCTGCAGAAAGTGCTTGCCTTAAATGTTGGCTATCTCATTGTTAAACCAGTGGAGGACTATTTTGCATTACATTACATTACTTTCCTACGATTTTAAAATGAAGTTTACATAACACAAAGCAGAAAAAATAGCTCTGCATATTTTGGCCATCTCAGAGAAAGGTTGCTTACAGCAATCTTGTTTTTGGGGATGTAACTTGTGAGTTGGAAAATTGATTCTCTTTGTTTGCACTTGTCCCTTTACTGCTATATTGTTGATAGATACAGCAACTAGGTTACTAATATGACTCTGCAACTGATGTGTGTTTAAGATACATTATATTCTTCTTGGCTATATCCCTAGGATTTAGAATTTATCATGAAATCAAAAATTAAGGAACTTTCAAACATGGGGCACAATTATAAGAGCACCATAATCTTACAACATTGGAAAGAAAAAACTATATCAGATTTGCAACAATGAATTTGCTAATATGCCGATTATCAAATCTGAATTAGTATTGTCTAACAATGAAGTGACATCATTTTTTAGTGGAAAAGATAATTTCACAGGTATTTTTCTTCTTACTCCTACATTATTTAATATTTAAACTTTTTCTTCTGTTATTTAGTTTTTATTAAAATAGCAGAAATTATTTATTGGTCTGAATTTTGATATCCTCTCCATTATTTACAGATATACAGCAGGGAGGCACACTAACTATTGATTTTCTTTTATTTTACATCAAAATTATATTCCACCCTTAGAATCTATTTAATTTGAATATATTGTATGTTATGTTAAGCTCAGGCAGCTTAACAACAATTAAAATCAATTGAAAATTATAGTCAACTGAAAGAAAAATAAAAAGGAGACCAGAAAAATATACTAAAAGATTTATATAATTAAAATAGAAACCCTTTTTCAAGTAAAAAGGATGCTTATTGATGAAAGAAAGTTCTTACCCAGTCTGCAAAGACAAGCAGAGAATATGTAAGCAGAAGACCCACTCTTTAGGTGAGGTTACAAGAAAGTTCATGGTCTTTTGTCATCTATCATCCTTCCAACATGGTTGTAAGAGCAGAGTCCCTCCACAATATGGAAAACTGACAGAACATTTTTTCTGGAATTCTTTCCAACCCCTTGAGCAGGAGTAGCCTTTAGGAGTTATGTATGCTTTCATCTGTGTAATATGTTGTACCTGTTTCTGCTACCCCATTGAATTGTGTTTGGTTGTGTGTGTCCATGTGGTCATTGGGCTGGCTGCAAACACTTCATTCTGGTCACAAGACCAGGAGAGAGGATCTTGAAATGGATTGAGGCTAAAATCAAGTGATAATTATATTTAAGCAATGTGCTACACACTTCATCTGGATCACTATGTCCTTCCCAAAAACATATTTTGCAGTAATCCACTGCCTTAATCTGACAATATTTTATCAAACAACCATTCTCAGACTCTGAATACCATATTTTAATACAATTATTTTACAGGAAAAAAACAAAAAGTCTCATTTGAGCTAAGATCATGCCTTTGTGGTGCAGTACCCATCAACTCTATTACACCTTTTATTGGGCCCTTTAAAAATAAAAAAAAAACCTCCCAGTTATGGAAAGTACCCAGATAATTCTGACCTAGTTTGCATGCAGCTATTTTTTTTTCAGAGCAGTACAATTCAGTTTCTTTGAATGTGGCAAAATTTTGTTACATCTTTTGCAAAACTCATCATGCCTTGATCACCTCATTGATTTTTTTGTAATTTTCTGTTTGTATTTGATTGCATTTCAAATAGAAATTGTTTATTTACTGTACTTTGTGAATCTGCAGAATTATGGTAGTGTCTGTAACAAAGAAGTAACTGACAATTACCATGTTGATGGAAAGACAGATAAACAGGTAGACTCCCAATCAATTTCTATTCTTTTTAAATTCTGTTGCTCTGAAAAGAATAAACAAATATAAGTATATTGTTCTGAAGCTTCTGGAGAAAAAATGTGACATGAATTGGAGAAGCTAAAGGCTCTTTCAAGTTTAACCATAATTACACTATTAAAAGATTCTCTTTCTAAGGAGTGTTCTGTGTATAAAGCAAATGTTACTGTTTGTGATAATACTAATTAATTATTCTGGTTAATGAAAACTTATGACATAAAGAGATTGTCTGTCTTTAATGTCTCACATAATTCTTTGTCACTTTGGCTGCAACTGATTTACAAAGTGGCGAACTATTGAAAATAGAGATGCCAATATAATGCCCACATATATAATCAGTAGTAGGGCCATATCTGGAATATTTAGTTGCTGCACTTCAAAAGAGTATACTATTGTTTCAGAAGAGGGCAACTAAGATGATCAAGGGACTTGAGCAGCCTCCCTATGAGGAAAGGTTGTAACATTTGGGGCATTTTAATCAAGAAAGGAGGCAAATAAGACAGGATATAATTGAGGTGTACATGCTGTAGACACAGTGGAAAAGTGGAAGATATTTTCCCCTTTCTCAAAATATTAGAATCAGAAATCACCCAATGAAATTGAATCCTAGAGTGATCAGGAGATACAAAAGGAAATATGTGTTTGCACATCATGTAATTAAACTTTGGCATTTGCTACCGTGAGATATTGTGCTAGTTACCAGTTTGACTGACCTGACTTCCAGTGACTACTAGACTTTTGGTAGTGTAGCCATCTCTGTAGGCCACCTGCTGGGACACTAATGGGCATCCTTGGTTGGCCACTGTGAGAACACGCTATTGGCCAGTGTTCTGGTCCAGCAAGAGTACTGTTTATGTTCTTATAATTAATGTGGCTGCCCATGTGAAACTGAGCCCTATTAATACCATTCTAGATCTATAATTAACATAATTAAACATAATTGACATAATTAAACATAATTAAATCATTTCTTCAGTGAAATTTTCCTTTTTTAAAATTATGCTCTTGCTAAAAAAAAAGAAAGCTTACAGTGACAAAATAAATGTAATCTTTGAAACCCTGCAAATGACACACATCATTTCAACCAGATGTGGAATATCTTCCTCTATAATCCTGTCCTTAAGACTTTAGACAGGTACTGACAGATGTTACATAGCACTTCATTACTAGATTGCTAGCATATTTATGTTGCAAAGAGGGCATTGCGGAAGAAATGTTTGCAATGTTCAATGCCAAATGCAGTCTGAAATTGCTACAACCTCCTTGAACAGATGGAAGTCAAGTATTTATCAAGCTTGTGTTTGTCTCCTTTGATAAACTGTTGAAAATTTGGCTCAAAGTAAACTTCCAGAACAAACTATTCCATGGCCTGAAATTTGTAAATAGGCATTGTAAGATCTGTAATGTGTATTTATTAAGTACAGTAATAAATGAACCACCAAATATAGGGTGCTTAAGCTAGTTGATAAAGTATGCATGATCAGTACAATGGAAGAATAGACTTCAAACAGGCAGAAGATGAACAGAACTCACTTTAAATGTACACTAATCAGCATATATTAAAATGTGATTTTGTGGTATACAGCTCTCAGAGAGTAACCACCTCCAATAATCACTGCATAAACATGATAAATAAAATAAATAAAATAAAATAAAATATGCATGTCCCCTCATACACACACATATGTGGCCCAGTGAAACAACACCGTCTAATCCGGATGTAGACTTATACATGGTGAGAAAATCAAATCTTGTGAGTTTACCAGATGGATGGCATAGGGAACAAAGCTGTTACAGAATCTGGTAGTCCTACTAGAAATACTTCGAAACCTCCTCCCAGAGGGGAGCAACAGAAACAGACCATAAAGTGGGTGTGTGGGGTCTCTAACAATGCTTTGAGCTCTAAGCACATAGTGCTTATCAGCAGTATCCTGAATAATGGGAAGCAGGCTTCCTACAATCTTCTCAGCTTTCCTTACCACTCTCTGTATGGACTTTCTTTCTGAGGCACTGCTACCACCACACCAAACAGTGATGCAGACCATGAGTTTTAATCCTGTTTTGGATAAGAAGCCAGCAGGACTTTGTGCTAGCCACCCCTTTTCAGCCTTAGGAAGAAAACAATGGCAAACTACTTCTGGAAAAATGTTGACAAGAAAACTGCATGGGCTTAACCAAGTAGTTATCAGGAAGCAAGACTGACCCAAACACACACACACACACACA
>NW_015386736.1:727125-775115 GCF_001527695.2 Protobothrops mucrosquamatus | reverse complement strand
GGACTTAATGTTCCCCATAAAAGACGTAAGGTTTTTCATTATCTAAGACATTTTAACAATGATATTACATGTTTACAAGAGACTCACATTGTGGCTAAAGATCAAAAATTATTATTGAACTCTAAGCTTGGAGATTTGTTTGTTGCATCTGCCTTAAAAAAAAGAGCTGGGGTTGCAATATATATTAAAAGACATCTTTCACCTATTTTAAAAGAAGTTGATAAAGAAGGAAGATTCTTATTCGTGGAAATAAACTTAAATGGAAGAAAGTGTTTAATAATAGGGGTTTATGCCCCTAATCAACTTTCAGCCCAAAAACAATTTTATAGACAACTACATCAGAAAATTGTGGCTATGGACTATAATTCTTTGATTGTTATGGGAGACTGGAATGGTGTTTTGGACACATTAAAAGATAAAAAAACAACTTCTAAGGATGTAACCCTTTCCAGGCTACCTAAGTCTTTTTTTGCAATGATGGAGGATCTAGAATTGGTGGATGTTTGGAGATCACAACATATGGATGAACGTGACTTTACCTTTTTCTCTCATAGACATGAGTCGTTTTCAAGGATTGATTTTGTTCTGACATCGACTGACTTGCTTACTGACTGTAATAAAACTAAAATTTTCCCCAGAACGTTGACTGACCATAGCATGGTGTGGATAGAGATTGGTCAACAAAGAAAAAGGAAATCTTGGAGAATAAATGAAAATTTGTTTAATTATGAGGATAAAGTTAAAGCTTTGAAGGAATCCATGGAAGAGTTTTTTCAACTTAATTTGAATAAAGGAACCCCTATAAATATTGTTTGGGATGCTGGCAAAGCTTATCTAAGGGGAATATTAATTGCTATGAATAATGCACACAAACGCAAGCAAATACAGATTAGATTAAACTTGGAAAAAGAAATTGGGACTAAAGAAAAATTACTATTGCAACGACCAACAGATATCAACTTAAAAACCTCTATTAAAATGCTGAAAGACCAATTTAACTTGTTAATTGCTGATCAGGTGGCCACCAACTTGAAGTATATTAAACATAATACATTTGCTAATGCAAATAAACCGGGAAGATGGCTGGCCTACCAAATACGCAAGAGACAAAAAGCTAGACTTATATCTAAAATTTTGGTCAAGGATCGTGAGATTTACCAACAAGAAATGATTAAAAAGGCATTTACTGAATTTTACTCACATTTATATTCTTCAGAGACTATAAATAGTGAAGATATTGACAAATACTTACAATCCTCATCTATATATAAACTTACACTGGATCAACAGAAATTTATGAATGAAGAGATTACTACAGATGAAATCTTAAAAGCNAACAAGTAAGGGACGGTGCTAAAGGACATATTAGAAGGATATATAATGTTTTATTAGAATTGGACTCAGAAACTGAGTTAGTTAAAGATTGTATGATCAAATGGGCCCAAAATATAGGAGAAACAATATCTATGGATACCTGGGAGTTGATCTGGGTGAGAAATGTGAAGTTTACGCAAGCTCAAAATCTACGCGAGAACTTCTATAAAATGTTTTATAGATGGCACATGGACCCTGCAACTATGTCTCGCATTTATGAGAATTATGAATCCAAGTGCTGGAGGTGTGGACAACAAGATGCAACTTTTTTCATATGTGGTGGACTTGCAAGGTTATTAAGGCCTTTTGGATAAAATTGTGGTGGAACTTACAGCAAATTTTTAAAAGAAGAATTACTTTTTTGCCTCAGTTGTTTCTCTTAGGTATCACACAAAATTTGGATGTAAAAGAAACGAATTTGATGTTGTACTGCTTAACTGCTGCCCGTTTGTTGATAGCACAAAACTGGAAGAGTAAAATTTTACCTACAATGGAAGACTGGAGATTGAAAGTTTCGTACCTTGCTGAAATGGCAAAGATTTCTGCTTATTTGAAGAATCACTCAAATGAACAATTTTTATTAATATGGAGAAGATGGATTGTTTATATTCAAAAGAAGCATAGAGTGGTGGAATATAACTTAGGTTTTTAGTAAATTTGTTTTTCTTTTTTTTAATATATTTTACCTACTCATGTAGAACAATATATTTTGTGGAGTTAGGGATTTTAATATATGTTTGCTTATATCTGAATATTATCCTGGGATTTGGTTCGGGAAGTCCGGGGTGGGGGGGTGGGGGGTTTTTTTTTCTTTGTTTTTCAAATAGCATTGTGAAATTTCTGTGATGTTTTTTTTTATGTTGAAAATAATAAAATTTTATATTGAAAAAAGAATGCTTATTCGGAGAGCTCAGTTAAACAAGCCTGAATTCCATTGAAAACCAGGATTAATGTGATTAATGTGTGTCAAGACAGGGCAGAAGCAAGCATTAAGATATCATTTGATTAGATGAAACCTTCCTAAAATGCGACAGCCAATTATTTAACTGTTTCCTCAGAGTGCATATTATAGGCTTCAGAGTACAGTCTAAGCTCATAATTTAATTAACTTCCCCCTATACATGTGATGGCCTTTATTTGCTAGTGGCCACAGAGATTGTCAGAATTTATTTAAAAAGATGTCTACCAGGAATCATTAAGTCAGGGCAGCAAAACTAGGGAAAACATTAAGGCATTTTTAAAGCATCTCTGGGAATTTTGCTCAATGAAATTACTTGCCAACAGCAACCTGGAAGAAAACAAACAAATCCTTTGAGAATTTTATCAACATTTCTTCCACCTTTCCTCTTTCAAGTTGAATCAAGATCAATTCCTGAAATCCTCCATTAGCTGACATGAGGAACAAATGTGTTGACATGATTAGCAATGTTTAGAATGGATGTTCGCAGAAGGAAGAAAATCTACAGACTTTAGTGTTAGCCTGTCAAGGCACCAAAACACATTCTTTCCCTAGTTTTCTGGGGTTAAAAGACTCTTAGATTGAATCATTGTCATTTTTCTAGTTCTCAGAGAGGCCAGAAATCATTAGAAATCTCATTTAAACCTTTCATTCTAGGTTTCAAATTTACAGTAGATGTGAGTTCATCTGCAGGATTTCTGAAGGGAATGTTTCATTACAACATGTGTAAACACACACACACACACACACACAGAGAGAGAGAGAGAGAGAGAGAATGTGTGTGTGTGTGTGTGTGTGTGTGTGTGAGAGAGAGAGAGAGAGAGAGAGAGAGCTCTATCACCACCAGCATTAAGCCAGAGTTCCTTCTCTTTTCATTTTTCTTATTATGAACCTCATTTGATAAAAGAACCAATCTAAGTGCATGCCCTTTTTGTCTCACCAAATACCCCAATATATTATACAGTTTAAATTATAAAATTATAAATTTTATCCATATTGCTAAATGATCCTCACGTTGTTTCAGGATTTTAGTACAATTTCTAGAACCAGAGTCTTCATTATGCGCCCAATGTGCCAGCAGGCAGGTTTCTCAGTACACATCTGCTTCATGTCCTACTAGATTTTATATATTTATTTCATTTAATGCTAATGCTTTTCATGATTCTGGATCCTGTATAGATAGAGAAAAGGGGAGATGGGAGATGATGTCCTAGGAGGCTAGAGGATGACGCAACACAGACTTTTTTCTTCTGTTCAATTATTTTTCACCAGCCCACCACAGCAGCCATTTTAAATAAAATGCCCCATAATTGCAGATGTGTCTAGTACCTCCAAAAGATGAGAGGTCCCTGTTTCAAAATGCTGCTGCAAACATTGTTTCATTGCTTCCTTCTAAACTGTATCCTTGGTTCAAATAGGAGACCACAATCAGAAAACTGGAAGGGATACAGTGGCATTGAGAAGCAAATGAACTTTCATCAAAGAGGATAAAGCTGGCACCATAGTTAAATGAGGTAGTATACTTCCAGAAAGTGTAATGTTGGCCACTAAGTTAGATAACTGTAAAGGAAGATTAGACAAATTCTCAAAGGCTATTCATGGCTGCTTATTATGATGTCTGTCAAATACTTTTTATTCCTTTTCTCATCATTATCACTTGGATGACTAAGATCCCCATACATATATTATTACCTTTTAAAAGGAATTTGAGGTCACTGTCATCCTTCCATCTCACCTTTCCTGAAAAATAGTTGAAGGACAATCTGCAACTGAAGCACTGAGAACAATGAAGGGACGCATATATTTGCCTTACAATGAATACAAATCACTTAGAGTTACCAAACATCCAGCAATAGGAAGACGTATTTCCTATTTGTCCTTGTGTCCTTCATCTGGCAGGCATAGCCTTAATATTAAATTTTGTCCAGCTTTTTGAGTATCTTGTTTTGTTTTGTTTTAAAAACTGTTTTTATTGAAGTCATTCAAACTTTTGTATACTGTGACCTTGTAAATTATTTGTTTTTTTTTCCATTAGGATTTTTTGGTAGATAAGAGATGACTTACAACAGTTCATTTGTGGCCTTCTGACAAGCAAAGTTAATGGGGAATCCAGATTCACTTAACAACCATGTTACTAAGTTAATAAATGCAATGATTCACTTAACAACTATGGCAAGAAAAGTTGTAAAATGGGGCAAAACTCACTCAGCAACATAAATTTTGTCTCAGTTGTGGTCATAACTCGAGGACTACCTGTATGGGAAGAAGTGATCATTTATTATATTTTAATAAAAAATGATAAGTTATTAAAATTGTTACTAAAACATATGAAGGGCAGAAGATTGGAGCAATTTAAAATAAAGTCTTAAAAACACAATTACATAATTAACCGGTCAATCTTGATTAGTGCATCTAATGGGTAACTTGATTAGAAAACCTATAGTAGGGAGCATGAGTAGGGAGCATGAGTCTCCCACCCACTCCCATCCCATCCCATTTTTAATGGCCCGTGAGCCATTCATACTGTGTGATCTGTGTATCTAACATAAGTACAGCAAATCTCTCTTAGAACTTGTATAAGCAGTGCTTTTTTTGTAAAAAAAAAAAAAAAAAAAAAAAAAGGTGCCAGAACTCACACGCGTCATACAACCCACCTTGCCTACCCTACAAGGTTTACCTTTGTAGTTGGAAAAAAACACCCTTCAATTTTTAGTGTATCTAAAAGACTAGGATTTTGTTCAAGGTAAGTTAACCCTATTAATGTTACCATGCACTGTGTGGCTTTAAATTACAAGAAGGCATTTTATTAATCTTTTGGGACATTTACCATTGGCATACCCATTTAGTTTAATGAGTGGAAATGTCAGCTTTCTATGTGGAATGAAATTGGCCCAATAAAACAAAATTTGGTTTCTTGTAAAAGATTGAATTATTTTTAAGAAGTTGTCAAACAAGGTGGAAAAATTTACATTTGGAGTTTAATATAGATATTGACTTGAAACAAATTAAAGTTGAAACTTTGTCAGTGAGCAGATTACTTTTAATTTATCTTTAAGTTAAACCCAATTTAATAAATAGAGCTGATTAAACCTCATACTGTAGGTCTACCTTTACATCTGACCAATATATAATTAATATATATTATTATTAATAATAATTCATCCAAATCACAAGACACTGGCTTTATTCTTATTCATCCCCTCTGCAGTTTGAATATAAAGTATAAAAGACTAAAAAGAGATTTTCGTAGACATCCCAGTCTTTGAACTACCCAAGGAACTGAAACAGCAAAGTTTCACTGTCGGGCAAGCTTCTATGCCAGCCACCTTTCTTTCCTCTCGCTTCGCCTCTTTTTAACCTCACACACACACCTTGTTGTGGTTCCGTCCTGTGAGCCCATCTTATCGGAGGAAGAAGGCTCTGAACATGAAGGAGAGGAGATGACCAGGCCTCTTTCTCCAGGACCCTCCTCTCTGGCAATGCCTCAGGTGTCTCCCAACGGAGAAGAGATTGGCCAGGAGCCAGGTGTTTCCGAGCCATCGGATAGTGATGAAAATACGTTGTGGCTGGACCCACGCCTGCGTAGGTGAGACAAGCGTGTGCAGCAGAAAAGGAGGCGTGCCAGAGATTAAGCTGAGTCACTGGACCCCACCCCACAGGCTATAAAAGAGAGTATGGTGGCCATTCGGACTCTGTGACAGACAAGCTAAATCTCTGGTGAATCACTTTGCACCTTTGGACACAACACCTATTTGCTGTGGATTTAATTACAAACTGGACTATTCAAACTGTGTGTATTTTTGTCTGTGTTATCGGAGTAAAAAGGTCTTGGCAGGCAGCTATGGAGTTGCTGCCAAGTTCCTTATCAGTGGCGTGGAATGTTTGAGAAGTTTATTTAACCCTCGGCTGGCTGTTTGGGTGCATGTGTGAGACGGGGACAGAACACACCTCACCTTCTGTAAGGGAAGGCAAAAGGCTCACTCACCCTCTCGTGAAAGATGGCCTCCATGTTTATATGTCTCCCAACGCCACCACATGGTCTGACCCAGACAATCAAGCCATGCTCTGGCTGTGGTGCTCCGATGCCTCATGGCTCCTCCTAGAGGAGGCAGACAGCGCCAGAGGGGACCCCACTCACACCATAACATCAGCAGGGCAATTTCAAAAGCAAATGAGGATAGGAAAGGCAACAATAGGAAAAGAACTCTGGAAAATCCATCGAAAAAAGTTGTTCTATGACCAAAAAAAAAGCCCTGTGTAGAAGTGTAGACTTTTGAAAAGGAATCTGTCGCCCGCTACCAAATGCACTGTTCTGGAGATGCATTACCCTATCGCCACCATGTTCTTTTGTCTTTCCAAGTCTGGGGAAAAAAAATACATATGCACAAAAAAGAGAGAACTATCTCACTATAGAAAGATTGCTTGCCTTTATTTAAAAGGAATAGTTACATGACTTGTGCCTATTATTATTTCAAAGCCAGTACCATTTGGTGCTATGTAGACAGCACATGATCCTCTCCTTAGGCTGATTAATATCTTCACATAGAGAAGAAATTGGTGCACTCGTGTTTTAGTTTAGTGTTTTACATGACATATTGAACTGAGCACGTAACTATTTTGATTCTGTGATTTTTCTCCCAAAGATTGCCACTGGTAGTTTAGAAATAAATTAGGTTGCCCTGTTGCATGATAGAATGAGATTTTAGGCACTTCTGGTCCACGCTGGGAATTATTATAATTAATAGAGAAGTTTCCAACATTTTTTATAGAAGCACATAAACTGTGGCACCACTGAACAGCCTAGAAACAGTAGGAGAATGATGACAGCTGCTAAACACTCCTAGCACTGTTATTCCCTGTGTGCTAAGGTTAAGAATAATCTCTAGATGCTTACTTTGTGAATGGGGCACTGGAGATTTGGAGCATTACTGAAATCTAATCCAAGCATTTTACATTTGCTTCCTAGGGGCCAAATCCCTTGACAGGCAATCTGCTAGTTTCTCTATGTCCTTGCTCTTATCATGACATTGACAATAGAGCAATGTTTCTCAAACAGAAGCATGGATATCACTGGGATCTGCAGAAGGATCTGGGGTGGGAGCTGAGAGTGACTCACTTGTAAAACTCATCATGGGGAGAACATCAGAAAAGAAGGGTAGAACAGGAGAAGGGAGCAATCAGTTTCTAGCTGAGTCTGTTGAAGTAGACTACTTTGTTGAGTGTAGTCACAAGAGGAATAGAGTAGGGGGTAAAGAAGGGGCAGCAATTCCCCCAAATGATTGTTAGGAATGGCACTTCAATCCTATTGCCTTATTTTGCTGTATTGAGTAGTGGAGAGAGAACGGGACTTGGGGTACTTGATGAGTAAGAGGGTGGGTGGGTAGGTAGGTAGATAGGTAGGTGAACAGAGTTGTGGTTGGCCATGAACTGCAATCTGGACCTCTATTAAATTGGAGATGCATAGTGGTTTCTTTTGACTGAGAAAAATGCAAATATGATTTTACTGAGTTATTCCAGGGTAAGCAGTATTTAGGGAGTTTTTGGTTTCTCTTTGATTTGTTTGATTGTAAAGCAACTAGAAGTTTCTCACTGGTAAAAGTGAATTTTTCTCCCATGACAAAATTATTTCTTATGTGTACAGTTAGCAAAAACAATTATTATTACATTATTATAAGAAAACCTTAGGTTTTTTTTGGATCTTGGTACAATGCAATGTATCACACTTCAGCAGGATAATAACATCATCACACTAATGACATACACTGATGCAGCACACAGATAAACATATCAGTATCCTTTTTTTTTGTGTAAAAGCTTCTTTTTCTTTTCCTCCTTGGTCAGACCCAAGATGTTTGATGCACTGTCTGGGGGGACATAAGATTGAGAATCACTATTGTACAAGATGGTATGTGCCATATGCATCTACTGCATGACTGATCCTGTCAAGTTTATCAAACCTCATAGGTGTTTCATTTCTCTTCAAGAAGGCATAAAAATAAGTTAATCTTCTGTGATGAAATTAAAGGCTCTTTTCAAAAAGAGATGCAATATGGGAGATGTTTCAGATAATACAGTTGGGGTATTTTTATGGGTAAATAAAAAACAACAAGTCTGGTCAATATTAAGCAGCCTTCCAAGAAGCCTCTGGCACAAACTCTGAAAAGCATGGGAGTCATATTATTTTGTAAAAACAGGATGCCACTCTTTTTAAAATCTTGGGACCAATAGGAGCACAGGGAAATTCCAGAGAGATCCCAGCCTATTATCCCCCATTCTTAAATCCAGAGGAGCATCCCCATAGCTAATCCCCATTCTTCTATCTTGCCAGGTGTCTTATAATGAGAAGAGCTAAGAACATCAGTCAGTCCCTTTCTCCCAATGTTCACAATTTCTTCTCCATCATTTACAAATTAAAACTCCAACCAACCAAACTAAAAAATAAAATTAAAACTCCCTAGTTTTAGTCAGCTGGCCCTTCTTCCAAGCCCTTGAAAACCATATGAGATCATGGGACACAGAAGTCACGGGGAGAAGGAGTCATAGGGCAGCAGGTAGGAGTCTGAAGGAGGTTGGCAAGTAGCCATCTTCTTATGAGACCAGTTTGGGAAAGGAAAGGTTGTTTTGCTGCCCACTGAGAAAATGGTGGTGGTGATGGAGACAGTCCAGTGGGATATAAACGTACTGAGATGTTAACGACAGTTGTCCCTAGGGCTGAGGTGAAGCAGGGGTCGGAGTGAGGAAAGGAAGGTGTGAATGATCTCAGGATTGGATAGCGGCTTCTGCCATGTGGGAACCTGTTCCTTACTGCTGAGTCTATCGGGATTAGTGAATGAGGGGCAGGATGGAAGGGCAGCCTATGTGCTCTATTTGCCTGTATAATCACTCCTGAAATGAAAGTTCCTGTTTCTTTCTTCCTGGCTGAATGACCAAATCTCTGGAATGCCTCTGATTGTTGGAAACATATTTTCCATGTCATGTTCAGGCTTATGAAGAATGTGCATCTGTGAAGAATTCCCATTGATCTAGGAGAAATCCTCAGTAAATGGGATGGAATTTGAATCTGCAGTTTAAACAATTGAAGTTGTAGCTGCTGTGTTAACTCTTCCTCAGTATGATCCAAAACAAATAAAATCAGGATCCATTTATTTATGTCTAGCGAAACATTCTGTATTCTGATATTAGACTTAATAGGAATACATAACCAATTAAAAGCTGCTAAAATTCACAATATGCAAACCAGCATGGGGAATTAATATGAAGTAGTTAGCTTTATTATTTCCATAAAACCTATAATTTGCTCAAATGTTATGTAATCTCCTTAGTTCTTTTTGAAATAACTTGAGACTGGGTTCCCCCCTTTTAATTATTTGTTTTCATATTTTTATTTTGCCCAGAATCTTCCTTGACCAATGTGACTGTAAGTATGCATTTTGCTTTGTCTTATCAGTGTTGTAGACATAAACTTTCCTTCAATTAATATTGCAAAATGAAATAAGGAGTTAAGTTGGAGTCAGAAAGTCTGCAGTTTGTAAGTTAAAGTCCTCCTTTTTTCAAATCCACTCCACTGCTGACACAAAGCTCTATTTAATGTGCTGCCAATCACTACAAGTCAAGTACAGTTCCGCAAGTTCTCAAGTATGCTTTCAAAATGGATATATACTGTATATATTGCTTTTCAGCTCACCCGAAAGTGAAGCCCAAAACCAAAGAGAAAAGTCAGTGTGAACTCAAAGTTGCAAAACCTACATATGTTTAAGTTGTTTTCACCATGGAGGAATTTTTTTTTTTAGTACAAGGAAAGGGATCCAGTTATATAGTACAGAAAAAAATCTTTCCCAATTCTATTTTTTAGATCTCCACTGAAAGATCTGAAACACAATGGAACTTCCCTAAAATGAGTTGTATTAGATTTCTCTCTCTCTTTTTCTCTCCTTCCATTCCTCTTTTATATAGCACCCCTCATCTCATAGAACACTGATTTACAACATGTTAAAACAATCAATAAATACCTAAAATCATTACAATTATTAACAATTCAAACATCAAAAATTATATAAAAAAACCTGAGCTAAAGTAAAAAGTAGATGAAGGAATGTTAAAAACAGTGGCGTCACCTTCCTAGCTCATTTGTTACCCGAGTTCCCCAGGCTGGCTAATACAATGCTTGCAGGACCTTCAGAAGCTCAGAAGAGATGAGGTCAACCTCGTCTCAAGAGGGAGAAGATTCTACAACATGGGCACCACTGCAGGGAAGGCCCACTGCCTAGGGCCCACTAAATGTAGCTCCCAACATTTGACAGGACCTGTAATATGCCCTCTCTGCTGGATCTGGTGGGATGGGCAGATGAAATCATGGAGAGGTGGTCCTTCAACTAACCTGGTCCTGTGCTGTGCAGGGCTTTAAAGATCAACAGGTTCCCCTTCATTTCAAGGGGTCAATATTTTTAGATATCAAATATTCCTTTTGAAGCCATGCAGGATGGTCTAGGTCCCCTCCTCATTTACAAGGTCTTCTGGTAAGAAAAAGGAAAGACACTTCTGTCTCAGACACTATTATAATAATCTCCAGTGATGGCACCTCAAGGACTCAAATAATTCAAGAGATATAGTTGAAGCAGGGCATGCTATAAATACTTAAATGAACTGCAACATTTTGTCAATCTGGTAAGATATCACATATGGAAGATACCAAGGATGTTTTTGTTTCTTTTGTGCTATCAGACATCTTTAACTCTGCTTTTCTTCCTCCTTGCAAACCTTTATGCCTATCAAAAAATTGCTTGTCTGAAAATGTGAAAGCTTGCATAGTACTTTCCATCTGAAAAAGAGTAGCTACACAGAGAGTCTAATCAGAAATGGCTTGTTTTTGAGACATTGCTGAATTAGAGCAAATAAATGAAAGAGAGAGATTTTTTTACTAAGCTATATGAGCAAAAATCTTATCACTCTTAAGTTGTGTATGATTTTACACATGCCTCTATTGGTCGCAAAAGATTATGAGGTAACCTCTTCTTCAGATTTATGCTGAGAGTTAACCAGGAACAAGGACTTCTGAGTACTTCTTTCTACTTTATATATTTAGCTTCTTAAGTGAAAAGGTTGCTGAACTTGTATCTTCAGGGTTGGAAGTATGATCCATTCGGCATATGTAAGCCTTCTAAAAAAAGAGCTAAACACAAAGAACACCTGAAAAACTCCATTTCAAAAAGCAGCGATAGTATCTGCACATGCACTGAACAGACTCCCTAAGACTATTGGCTGCAAGAGAACCAAGTAATACCTTCCATCCCATGAAGCACATCTTCTGTTCCTGAGCAACCTAAATGATTTTCCCATATATTTCATAAAGTAAACAAACAATCCTCAAAGAAGAATATAGTCACGATTTTCAAAAACATAAACATCCCCACCTGTATTTTCAGAAAGCTTCCTGAAGTGGAGTGGAGAGATATATCACCATAGGACACACAGCTAGCAGGGTCTTTTTGCCAGTCTTGCAAACAGGCCATGTTGTGTCTATGTGAGATTGTCCACTATTCCTTGTGAAGAGGTCTCTAGCTCCCACCCCAACTCTGGCCTGCAGTGTCAATGTTATTGGTAAAGGGAGAAAGCCATGTATACTGGGTACCTGGTATAATAAACATTGAGGCCTTCTTTCATTCTGGTTGAATTTATGTGCTGCTCAAGTCTGATTTTTGGAAAATCCATGCCTTTTGAAGGTGGTCTAGCAGGTTTGAGATAAGAGGCAGAGAGTTGTGATGGTTGCACTGTTCAGGAGTCACATTGTCTCAAGGAATTAGCTTTCTTAAATATAAAAAATATAGAAGTTGACCCTGGAGATTTAAAAGAGCAAATAAATGTTTGATGCCTATCCAATGAGAAAGTCTGCAGTTGTTAATAATAATAATAATAATATTAATAATAATATTAATATTAATAATAATAATAAAATTGGAAGAGACCTTGGAGGTCATCTAGTCCAACCCCCTGCTAAGGCAGAAAACCCTATACCATTTCAGACAAATGGCTGTCCAGTCTCTTCTTAAAAACTTCCAGTGTTGGAGCATTCACCGCTTCTGGAGGTAGTTGTTCCACTGGTTAATTGTTCTAACTGTCAGGAAGTTTCTCCTTAGTTCTAGGCTGCTTCTCTCTTTGGTTAGCTTCCATCCGTTGCTTCTTGTCCTGCCTTCAGGTGCTTTGGAGAATAGCTTGACTCTCTCTTCTCTGTGGCAGCCTCTGAGATATTGGAACACTGCCATAAGTTTTCAGAACTGATATCAGCCCCTAGAGTAGATCAGGTCAGGGAACAGACACCATAGGGATTCCCGCAGTTATACTTGTCAGAGATTCTCTCTGCCCCACCTTATCCCCACACAGAATCAAAATGGGACTGTTCCTTTGCTTGTTTTATGAGTTTTCCAAACCTCTAAGAGCTAGCTGTGACCTCGTACTTCTTATTCTTAACTGCCAGGCATCAGAAGAACATGGGCTTACATTCTATAATGCAATGTGCTGCTATAGTATGGTGTTTCAGGACACTGTGTATTTCATGGATGTGTGTGCAGGAATTCCTGCTCTTTCTGATAACCCATTGTTTGGGAGCTCTCTTGTCTTGCGCAAGATGGAGGAGGGATCTTTTTTTTCACTGGGGCAGTGTGGGGCAAGAAATGGCTGTCAACCTTTTGAACTGGATTCCAAGCTGCAATTCAGAACAAGGACATTTGCAGAGGGGTTTAAGAAAGTCAAAATAGCATAATCGTTTTTGAAGCCTTGCCTCTTTTTTATAGGTGTCACATGAAAAAGGAATGGAGCTTTGATTGAACAGTTGCATTTACCTTTTTTGATCCAATTTTGGATGCCATTTCTCTGAAAGCTGACTGGATCATGATAGAAACAGAATAATTTCTTGTCTCACTCAAACAGTAAGCATAGATACTCTTACATTTTTTTAAAAGAAATGTACATAATAATAAATATAGTTTTGATGTTAGGGAAACCCTAAACATCCACAGTACTGATCCAAGAATTTGAAATTTTTAATTATATGCATTTGCAGGCATGTGATCAATGAAAGAACATTCTTATCTTTTCTAAGTAAAGAAATGAGAACTCGGTCAGCTTGCTTTTTTTTTTTTTTTTTTGGCAGAAGTCCTTTTTTTTAATAACTGTTACAAAGTGCCAAAGTGAATTTCTTGACTCAGAAAATTCTCTAGGGATTATCCCCTATCCCTACAATACTCTGCTGCTAATACAATATTTGAACTCCACAGATTTACACTAACGGAGAATTAGATTTTGTACTGAGTGGAGGAAAAATCACCCTTCTTTTGTAACTACTTTCTCCTTTGAAGCTCCTGTACATCATTTGAAGATATACTTTTACCAGTAATCTAAAATTAATTTAAGAACAATAAAATAATTAACAAAATCACTAGCAAACTGTTATACGTTTTAAATATTGTACATATACAATATTGATAAATGAGCATGTTGCAAATAAAGCAAAATAGAATATTTACAAAAGAGCAACAATTAATCAAAAGCATGCATACCAAATTTTATTTAAGAAATATGTAAGAATATATTAGGGTTATGTAGCAAATGCTTGAATTATTATTTTTTCTTTTTTTATGGAAGAACTATAGAACTAATGAAGTGAAAAACTCCTTTCCATGAAAATAAAGAATAGTGTGTATCTGTCTTGGATTATACTTGGGTTTTTTATTATTATAATATTACACAGATATTTACAACATGGGTCTTGATTTATGAAAAGATGTCAGCTGAATGGCTTTGTGAGTTTTGGTCAATTTTGTCTTTCTCCTGCAGCCCATTTATTTATTCATATTTTCTTCGGGGGTTGAGGAGGCCCTCTAGACCAATGTGGGGTGAATGTGACTAAAGACTTTAGTTTGCTGCTAAAACTGGATGAGTACAAGTTAAAGATCTGTGCGCTTAGTTAAATTTCTGATTGCTTTGTTCTGAAGTGTGTGTATGTGCGTGTGTGTGTGTGTTTGTGTATGTGTATACCTGCACAGTGGTGGAATTCAAATATGTGAACAACCAGTTCTCTGTGTGGATGCCGCTTCCGGAAGTCCATTCTGGGCCTGGGCAACAAAAAATTAGCTACCGGTTCTGCCAAAGTGGTGTGAACCGGCTGAATCTCACCACTGTACCCGCACCTTTGAATCAGTGTTGACTCCTGGCAATTTCCTGGACAGGTCCTTGCACTTTTCTTGGCAAGATGTCAGAAGTGATTTGTCATTGCCTTCTTCCCAGGGTTGAGAGAAGGTGACAGGCCCAAGATCATCCAGCTGGAATAACTCACAATCTCTTGGTTTCTAGCCACGTTCTTAGCCACAATACCAAAGCGGCAGTCTTTCTTTGAAAGAGCTCCTTCTTAAAAAAGTATTCATGTATTTTAACCCTACAAGCTTCATGGGAAGTAGATTAGGGTGAGAATCAATTTAAAAAATGAACAAGTTTCCTCACCCTTCCTAAGCTCCACTCTACTGTATGACATTGACCATCTATTGTGTTTCCCCCAAAATTCCTAAGAAATCTTGCCTGGGCATTCACATCTTAATTTGCAGATTAAAGACAAAAACAAAAACAACAAAAACAAAAACCCAAACCAAAAAACCCTATTCTAATTCCATGAAAAGCAGGGGGTTATTTCCACTGAAAAAGTAAATCACATTGCACAGATACTTTCCCCCTTACTGTAGTTATTTTCTTGTAAAGTTGCCCAATAGTAATGTCAATGGATCCTTTGGGTTATTTAGAAAGTTAGTTGAAGTCTATGGTTGAAAACAAAGAAAAAAAAACCTGTCTGGGACTGACAGCTTGCAGCCTGCACCTCATTTCCCCTATAGCATACAAATGATTATTTTTCAGTGTTGACAACTAAAATGTTTTATACACATACAATTTCACACAGCAAACAGGAGAATATCCAAAGGGCATTAATTATGCTAAAGAGGCAGCATTATACTCTTAAACAGAAATTGCTAATTCCCACAGAAATCCCCTAAATCAAAATACATTCAGTGGTGTTTTGTTATGTGAGTTGTAATGCTCTTCATTCTTTGTGGGTTGCAAACAGATATTGTGGTTGGTGCTACAGTGAAAAGCTTTTGCTTTGTCTTTTGTACTAAGATGTTGAACACTCTCCTCAGCAAAGTGAAATAGGATGCCAAAAATTTCTGTCTCCTGCTGCTTCTCACAAAAGGAACCAGCTTACGGCTTGTTAATAGAGACAAGAGGCTCTGCCTAATAAACATTCAAGCGGGACCCCACTTTAAATAATAAAGAACTGGTAAATTGAAATCACAGTTATGTTTTGGGGAAACAAGCATTCTTCTGTATATGCAATCCCAATTTCTTTTTGAGGAAAGAAACAAATGTGTGCTCTGTATACTAATGAGAGTTAGCATAGTATAGCAGCATTTTAAACCAGAAATCCTTATCCAAAGTTAACCTGTGAACCAATTAGGGTGCCTGGGGCAAGACACTATTTTCATAGTGTCAGCTTTCCCCATTGGCAAAATACAGATTATAAAATTCGCCCACCTTCTGTACTGTTTTATGGAGTCTCAGAGTGCTCTGGACAATCAGAAATACTGTATACAAGTCCAGGTACTCCAAGATATACAGAATTACTGTTCATCAGACTAATTTTTCCCAATCTCAGGCAATAGCAGAGCAAAGACATGGTATTAGTGCTAACCATATCAAAGCAAGGATCTGTCTGTCTGTCTGTCTGTCTGTCTGTCTGTCTGTCTGTCTGTCTGTCTGTCTTTCTATCTATCTATCTATCATCTATGAGAAAATCAATGACTTTTAGCATGGACAGTAGTCCTATTTGTCTTCATACTGAGGTCAACCCTATTTCTCATCTCAACCCAAAGTCATCATTCAGATGATGCTTTTTTAAAGGCATTAGTTGAAGAGATGTTGAGTTCAGCTATAAAAACAGTTACAAAAGGAATTGTTCTTTGGGTTGTACTGAATTATATAGATTACATTTTTGGTTTTGTCACTGGTTATGCAGGGTTTTTTTCCCTACTTCCTTTCAATAAGTTACTTCAATAGAGTTTCCCTTAAAACATCTCTTTCACAATTATTTTTTGGGAGAAGACATAGATACTTATGAAATATTTTCTTTAGACTGTACAGAAAAAGATTTGAACATTTCATATTAAAGAAAACCCTGACCCAAACACAGGGCCACATAGAAAAACAATGAATTCCGGTGTACAGGAAAACTGTGGACTTAAAGGATACGAGCTGCAGTTTTTCATTGGATCTGTAATTTGTAATAGGAAAATGGGATTTTTGATAACTCCATTGATTCAAAGTGAAGATAAGAATGATTGCCAAGTTTCTTGAGCTTCCAGTGTCTAACGGCCATATCATCTGGCAAGCTTTCATTTCCACATTTGAAAAGCAAACGAGACCTTTGTGTTCTTGCTTGCAGCTAGCACTGAATTTCCACCTCAATGGATTGATAATAACCATATTTCAAGAGCATATTTCACAATTACTGTACTCTGACCAATACTTATGAAATAGTGTTTAAGGGACAGAGTATGCTTCAGGCTGTGCCTAGTGGTTTATCTAATGCCTTTAAAAGCTCAGGAATAGTGAAAACATTTAAACGAATGGAGCAAAAGTGACCAGACTTGATGATAAAATATTTGGCTTGCTTATTATTTTCTACTGCTCACAAGCTGCCTGAGGTATCCAACTAGAAAGGGATTATGATGTTTTATATTCTGTGCATACAGGATGTTTCAACATGTACCTAATCTTGTTTAGCACCATGTTGATCACTTTAAAGTTACACATTTTTTAAAAACCCACAACATTTACTTAAAACATGCTTATCTTTGGATAGAACTGTTATTTCCATTTCTTTGCAATAATTTTCCAAAAGGCAAAGCTAGTTCTCCATCTTAAAGAAAAAGCAAAAATAAGTAATATGAAACATGTTTTCCCACCTTCTCTTTCTCTAGCCCTGATGGGCTTGTTGAACACAGGATAGACTTAAAAAGTATTGCAGATAACATACAATTATAACATATTTTTAAGTTGTTTGCTAAGTAGAGACAAAAACATGTTGTCCTTACTTTACACAACAATAGTTGTTCTATAAGTTGGCTTGGTTGTAAATGACCTGATTCTTAGCTTCATTTTGAGAATGAGACTTCTGCATTATTCTGGGTTTTGTTGCTTTTAGCTAAATAGCAGATGGCCAGAAAAAAAAACCATTACCTGAAATTCTGTGGTTGCTTTGGCAAGGTGAATTCCATAGTTAAAGTCTATAGATCTCTTGACAGTATTTCAAAGAAACACATATTGCTGAAAAGCAAAATGTGGCAAGGTGCCTGAGGGGACTTGCAGAGGCACAACTCAGAAAATAATTCTCAGAGCAAGAGACAGGGAGAAAACACATGAACAATTATGCACCTCTGAACTTGATGCATAGAAACTAGAAATAACTTTTTAAAATCATAACTATGTCTTTTCCTCAACCTTCTTTTTACTTAATGCAACAATGTTAAGATCACACTTGAAGACACAATATTTCATGCAGCTATTAAATCCTGTTGGAAGATCTTGTGCATCTTAGTTTATACAGCATACTGCATTCAAGAGTTGGTGATCATTGATGAATAATAATTATGATGAATACAATACAATGCCAATCCAGTGCTTGATTTTCCCCACTGGAACACATAAACACTGTTTGATTTATTCTAGATACTGCATCCATAGAGCAATACTTTTAAAAATAGGTTTTGCATATTGTCAATATACAGCAGTTTTATGTGGATATTTAAATGTTCTCACTTGAATTTGGTAGATATGTAGTCAATCACTTATTTATACAGATTATTACAAAAAATGAAAATATCTTATATAAATGATGCAAATAAATAAGTAAAACTAAAGTGTCAAGGACTTATCATTAGACTTTAATGGAATGCTAAGCTACAACTAAAAAAAAAGTGAAATGGATTCATTTGGTGGATTTTTCTGTTGAAGTCTTGAGCTTCTCAAGGATTTTCTTTCCATCTCCTCAGAAGTTTAAAGGAAGTCCCACTGCTGCTTAGATTTAGGTAGGATTTATTTCATCTGACAGAGTACATACAGTTCAAATAGACTGGCCTCAGACATCACAAAAATGTCTTTGATTTAACTGCTAGTATGCTCCAGAAAAAAAAATTATTTTACCAGAAGGGCTATCACCTGTATCCTCTCTGTAAGAATATAATATCAGAACTATATCAGCTGCTTGGGTTTCAACACAACCCTTTTTTTTAAACACAGGATAGGTAGCATGGAGAAATCTGTCCTTCACAGCAAGGCCATTCTCCTGATCAGCCCAGATCAGGCCGTTGTAGGCAGGCTGCAGAATATCTACCCCACCTTTCAATCTATGCAAACTCTGTCTTCAGGTTCATGTGACATGCTAAGGAATGCAATTATAATAGGTCAGTTGGTGTCCCAAGTCATTCCAATCCTCTTCCTCCAGCCTACGTAGTGTCAAAGCCGGAACATCCAATGTTAGCAGCGTTGATAGATGAAACATAGCTTATTCTCAAGCTTGTGAAACGCATCATTGAAAAGAGGTCATTTTTCCTTTCCAATGTGGTTATGGGTATGTCAGAAAACATCAGTGATAGACAGATGATAAGAGTGGGAGCCAATATATTGCTCAAATCTGGGCATGCCATTAATGGTGGCACTACAGCAGCTATACCCCAAAGGGAGAAAATAAGCTTCCATGGTAAAATATGTAAATGTAGCACAGGGCAATGTGAGAGGAAATATTGATTTCAGTGTCTGACAGGTAAACTATCCAAAGAGAATAAACATGTGATCAAACAAGCAGAGATCACTGCAATCATAGCATTCTAGAATGGTGAAGAGATCCAGGAGAGATTTCTCCTGTGCCACATTTTTCTCCTCATTGTCATGTTGAACAAGTCTATGGTGATGTTATATAAGCTGATTGGATCAATAACAGTTTCCTTTAATAGAAAAGACAGGGTTTCTTATGCTTTCCTTGCCTTCAACCTCTGAGAGTTGGGTCCATGTTATTCAGAGAGGAGAATAATTACTCCTACCATCATCATCCATTCTATTTTGAACACTCTATTTGCACAAAATAGAATGTTCAAAATTTACTGTGCATGTACACCTTCCAGTAGAAATCATTTTTGCTTCTATATCTTCACATTCCATCTCACAATAGCCCACATTTTAGAGGAAGACAAATACAGATTGCAAGAGAATAGCAAAACAACAACAGTCCTGCATTGATTTTCCTGCAAATGGCATCTCTTCCTTATAATTATTGTTAACTGTATTTTTAATCATGTAATCTCCTTATCATGATCTTCCTTTATACAAATTTTCTTTCATTTTAATTTTTTAAAAAACCCACTACAGATAGAGATTTGTTTTTTTCCCCATGCAAGAGTATGTGAGAGCAGATCTCTTGTTTTCTGAATCTGTCTCCAATCAAGGGACCAAACCAAATCAGATTAACTCTACATAACCTTTAGGGAATCAGGTCATTTCAGAGTTCTAGATCTGCATTGAAGGCAGATTGGATTGTCTCTTCACATCATTAGGAAATTTTCACAACATTTCAGAATATTAGCAATATTGCTTTAAAATATACATTCTCCCATTTTCAATATAAAAATAAGCAATTAGAAATTGGGAGATTAACCCATTCTGGATACAGTGAAGAGAAACTGCTGAAATAGACTTTTGATATGGTACAGAAAGACTTTGCTTAAATACAAAGAACTATTATTTAAATTAAATTAAATTGAATTATTTGTGTTTATCTTCACTCAGAATGGAATACTCACTGCTTCTTCATGTCACCTGCCAGATACTGGTAAATGTTGACAGTTGTTACATGTTAGCTGTCAGATACTGTCAAATATATTGCTACTTGAATAAGATATTGTCAAATACAGATGCTGGATTTCAATTTTTGCCAAATACATATAGAATGTTCTCAGAATGTTGGCTATCAAAATGAAGGTGAGCCAAATTCTCCAAATCTGATCTTTGTTCAAAACATCTCTAAGCCTTACTTACTCAACCCGGTTTCAGTGATTTTCATAACTGTTTAATCCCACGGTTTCTCTTCTTTACAGTCAACAAGAAATTATATGACAGAGGTGTCAAACTGCCAGCCCGCGGGCTGGAGCGTCATGCTGAAACCATGCCCATCCCATTGCCAGCAATGGAAAAAAAAAGTCACGATACATCATGACACATCACATGATGTTGTGAGTTTGACCCCCCCCCCCGTACTAGAAGGTTACAGAGTTACTACCATTGCTAATTTAGAGTCAGGGCAATCTTATTTGATCATGGGGATGGATTGAGGATCTGCTGAGTTTCTGCTGACATTTGGAGATGTAAGAAATGAGTGAGTTCCTCCTTGGCATGTTTTTTTCTCTACCCATCTTCCCTTCTCTCCTATCTTTATATTATCTGAATTCTGACACTGGAGAGACAATGGGTTCAGATGGGCAGATATGACCAATCTCATGACTCCAGAGATGGCCACCTTGGAAATGTAAACAACATTACTGGGAGCACACACTAGTGATCGCCACAATGGCCCCTAGAAATTGATTCCTTTCTTTTTAACCTTCCAAAGTATAATTTTTAATATTATTCAGACTTTTCAGACTCCCTAAATTTGCAAGAGGAAAAAATTAACAGAGTGTTTCGTTCTGATCTATAACAAACAGATGCCATCTTTCAACTGAAGAATTTATATGCTTTCTTTAAAACATCTGTTTCCCCATGTTCTATTCTCTCAATAGTTTCCATAAGATGAACAGAAATATGGCAACCTCTGTTCACAGGCCTAAAGGAAAAGAAATGAACACTCACAATGATTACAATAAAAATCAAAAAAGGTAAGTAATCTCAGGCATCAATACTTGACACTGTCTACTAATTCGTAGTATACTTCCTCCAATCCATGGAAAGGTTGTGATTTTCATCTCTTCCACATAAAATGACTGGTTTATTTCCAGATGTGAGATAAAAAGCTCATGGAGGAGATATATAATATGCTTTGATATTGGCACATATATATATATATTAAAAATGTTCTAATATTTCCTTTCAGCAGGTCATCTGTCCTTTATGAATATTTCACAAGAAAGACAATTCAAGTTATTATTCCAGAAACTTCTTGGCTCCTGAAGTTTTTGAGTGAGGGCAGAGATCTTGTGCATTTAAGTTTTGTTTTTATATTTAGTTATTTACTTTATTTTATTCCTCGATGCCATCTAGGATGGTTTAGATTTGGGGCAGGTGAAATGCATTGAAAATCAAATATTCAAATAAGCAATATACATCCACTTTTCTCAGAAATTTTAATTCTCTGTCTTGACTAATTCCCACATTGTGCCAGGTATGTCCAAATGCCACTACAAGTGACCCTGACAACCTTATCCTCTTTATCATAGGCTGTTAGTTCCTCATAGCATTTCTTTTCCATCCTGTTTAGACTGTACAACATACCTCCCGATCAGAGGTTTTAGACGCCTGAAAAACAGTTCATAGCAGAGTCAGCAACATGCTGCTCCTAATATCAACACATATTCTACTTTATGTGCCACGTAATATGTTCCCCCAAGCTTTGTTTGAACTAATGCTGCTGCATTGTTCAATACATTTATTTATTTTCTTATTTACTTATTTATTTATCAAATTTATATAACTGACCATTTCATCAAATGCGACTCTGGGCAGCATACAATGTGTAAAAACAATAATTAAAAACTAATATAATATGTAAAAATCCTTATTAATAAATATGAAAAACAAAGATACAAACTTCAAGTGACAAGAGGAATAAAAATGCCCATCTCAATAATACAGTCATCTTAGCAAGTTTCTAGTAACCTGGGAACCTCAGGACTGATAATGTAATCCGATCCTTTCGGAATATCAAATGGGATAGAGCTAATCTAATTTGGGTGTTCCATAAGGCAGGCGCCTTGGCAGAGAAGACACATCTCCTGGGACCCACCAAATTTAGGTCCCTAGCTGATGGAACCTGCAAGATCTAATAGGGTGGGCTGATATAGCTAAGGAGAGGCAATCCCTCAGATAGCCCAGCCCCATGTCATGAAGGATTGTAAAGGTTAAAAGCAGTCCCTTGAAGTGGAGGTAGAAGCAAACTGGCAGGTTTGGTGTAACATGCATTGTTCTAGGACCATGGTGGTGAACCTATGGCATACGTGCCACAGGTGGCACGCAGAGCCCTCTCTGTGGGCATGCGCATCATCGCCCCAGTCCTAGTCCTTCAGCTGGATTTTATAAAACCTTTTCTCTTTAGGCCTCCGCCACCATGTGCAAAAAAAAAAAGGTTCAATCAATCAATCAGTTTCAACTTCTTGCGGGGAAAAAAAAGATCTTGCAAAGTTGGAATTGATTGATTGAACTTTTCAGTCCCATCCGGTCTGCCATTACCACCGCAGCCATGACCACCCAATTGGCCACACCCACCCAATTGGCCACACCCACCCAATGGGCCACGCCCACCCAGCACCCGATGATACATAAGTGGGTTTTGGGTTGCACTTTGGGCACTCGGTCTCTAAAAGGTTCACCATCACTGTTCTAGGAGGACATGTAATTGTCCAGGCTGCTACATTTTGTGCATTGCAGTAGTCCAATTTGATTAGGGTACGTGTGACTGAAAGCAGGGCCTGTTGATTTAAGAATGGGTGTAGCTGCCACACACAAGGTTCCTTCAAATCATGACCTGCTTCTTGAGTAGGAATTGTGACTCTAGGACAGGGCTTTTAAACCTTTTCACCAATTGTACCACTTTTAGGATATGGCAATATTTGAGTACCACCTAGCAAGGTGTCAAAAACTTGATGACCAAAAAAAAAAACCCTGTTCAAAGTTGCAATTGCCCTGAAATGACTTATGACCATTTTTCACTTATGACCATTGTAGCATGCCCAGGGTACTGTGATTTATATTTGGATACTTGGCAACTGATTCATATTTATGATGGTCACAGTGTCCCAGAGTCATGTGATCCCCTTTTGCAATCTTTTGACAAGCAAAGTCAATGGCAGGGCTGCTGGTAACCAAGTGCTAAGATGGGACTTCCTTCCCTCCCTTCCTCCTTCCCTGCCTCCCTCTTTCTCATTCCCATCTCCTTCTGAAGGAAGAATTTGAACCCCCCCATATTTTCCCTCTTCCATATATTTATCAAATAAGAAAAAGCCTCCAGAGACAGAAAAGACAAGCTGCTGAGGGAACTAGGTTTAAAAGGCACATTCCTCTTTAAGAATTAGCTACTGGCTAGAAAGGAACATTAAGGAGCCGGCAGCTGGCACTTAAGGAAGAAAAAAAATATAGTAAGTACTGGCTGCTGGCTAAGGCAGCCTCCCCAAATAGCTCCATTCATAAGTAAAGGAATGCTATAGGCAAAATCCATTCAGGAGAAAAATACTTCAAAATCCCTTGCAGCAAAACTTACAGCTAACAATAGCAGAGCAATAGAAGCTAACAAGAGACATCAGCCAAATAGAAATTGCCAAACACTCCTTAAGAACACAAAGCCCACATTGCACAAATCCCAGAACTTCAAAGTCACAAAAGCACATAAGAATCCTTCCACTCTCCCGGTTTGTTGTTCAGCTGAAATGGCACTTCGCTTTGCCTCACCCCAGCCACTCTGCAGCTCTGGAGGACTCTCTCACAGTAAGTCCTGCATTGTGCTGGCTCATTCCCTTCCCCACTACATTTGGCTGGGCAGGGCCGCGTAACACCTGCCACATGCAAATGTACCACAGGTGGTATGCATACCACTGGTTGAAAAGCCCTGCTCAGGAGAACCCCAGTTTGCCCACTGGGTCTGAGTGGAGCAATGCAATCCCATCCAGGATCAAAGATGGCATAGTAGTGGAACCAGTGGGCACCCAAATCCAAAGCCACTCAGTCTTGCCAGGGTTCAGCTGAAGCCTTTTTTCCCCCATCGAGACCCTTCCAGACTCCAGGGATAACATCCTGTTCACCGCATCACTTAATTTCTCCAGGGGTGGAGAAATATATTTGAGCATCATCTGTATACTGATGATATCTCACCACATGGCATGGATGAGCTCACCCAGCAGTTTCATGTTAAAAACTAGAGGCACCAAAAAGAAGCACCAAACCCTGTGGCACTCCACATAGAAAGGGCCAAGAATGGGACTTCTCCTCCCTGCACTGAAATAAGGGGGTAACCCAGCACAATACCATACTGCCCATCCCCAGTCCTCTGAGTCAATATGGAAGGATACCATGGTTGAGTGCTGAGAGGTCAAGTAGGGCAAGGATGGATGCACTAGTCCATCCTACTCATGCCAGTGGTCATCTAAAAGTATGACCAATGCATTTCCATTCCATACCCGGGTGTGAAAGCTGATTAAAAAGGATTCAGAGATCATTTAAAAGTGCAACTACCTTCTTTACCATCTTTCCCAAGAAAGGGAGGTGAGATACTGGACGAACCAAGGCTTCGTTAAGAGGTAAAAGAACAACACCTTCACTCAAAAAATTAACCCCCACCACAACATTCCCCCAAGCCACTTTAACAAGCTAGGAGAAGCATGGATCTAAAGAACAGGTGACTGAGTTCAGAGTCCCAAGGATCCTGCCCACTTCCTCAGGTCCAATGGGTTCTCAGATAATTGGGCAAGACTTGTCCCCAGGCATCTCCTTTGGATCTGCAAAAAGCCAGCATCCAACTAGGAATTAATCTGAGTGACTTTATCAAAAAGATACTGTGCAAATTCCTCCTCATGCCCTTATAAGAGGGTTGAGAGGATTAGCCAGTGACATCACTGTTTACTGGGAGATGCCCAGTTGAGGGCTCCTTTCATGTCTCTAGCAGGAGCTGGAGCAACAGACGAGAGCTCACCCTGTCCCATGGCAGCATTTGGGTCTCAAACACAGGCTTGCTGCTTGTCAACCCAGCATCCTAACAATGCAACCCACAAGGAGAGGGATGCTTAATCTTACTTCTCTTCATCATGTCTGCTGAGGTCCCTTTTCCTTGGGACTGGATTGTCTCATGCAGACCAATTCACTTTCATGAGGAAAGAGATCTACTTGAAGCGGGAGAGCTAGGTTAAAACTTTAAGTGATACAAGATTTAAACTTACATTGCCTAAATTTTTAATTTTATAATCCTAATTCATAAATAGGACTTTTCTGGGAAGAATCCTTTACTCTGCTACTGACAAACATATGAAGCAAAGGATCTCTCTCTTTCCTAACTCTGTCTTTTCTAGACAAACATTCTCCAGATTTCTTTTCAGAGGTGTAGTGTTCATTGGGGAAAGGGGGGTTGCTTCTTATAAGAATGCAAATATCACCAGCAGTGACACTAAGTAGTGGGAAGTTATGAAAAACTCAAGATATGCATGGATTTTTTTTCAAACTCTGGAGCTATTATTTTAGGATGAAAAGGAACTTTATAGAAAAAGTTTTTTCTGCAGACCATGAGCTATAGATTTCCTCATCTCCTGCAGACATAAGTTCTGACTCTGTTTCCAGAATAATTGTGAGGAACAGAATTGTGAGGAACAGAGATGAAGATTGGTTCCTCAAAACCCATACTCACAGCATGTTAAATATTAAAGGTCTTCACTATTTTCTAATTTTTGTTTTCTATTGTTAATACAATGTGGTATACGTAAAATGAAAATAAAATTCTGAAGATCTTTACATAAGAGAGAGATTAAGAGTATATTGCCTATAAAATTGGTTAAATATCTTATAATTAGGCACATAAATATTACACTTAAGCAACACGTCAGCAACAAGTAAACATCAATAATGAGTTAAATTATTTTAAATGTGATTCAAACTCATTTTAAGAGTGCTTTTGGAAAGTGATCTGTATTTGGTCTCAAATATTGAAGTAAAGACCAGGAGTACCAATTACCAACTTTGGTTGATGGGTCACTTCTGTCCATCCTGAATTAAAATGACTTTTAAACTGTGAAGCATATATTGGTAACCTCCAACCATGATTACCAAATATACTTGAAGTGGGAGAGCTAGCTCAAAACTTCAATTGATACAGGATTTAAAGAATCTGGTTGGTGTCTGGAGGAAGTTAGATCAAGTGACATCTGTCTATAACAGATTTTATTATCTTAGTGAAACAAAAGAAAGCTAGTTACTATTTTTAAAGCCTACTTAAATGAATCTCTATAGAAAATTAATTTGAATTGAAACTGTGACTATACTGCTGATTTATATGCAATAGCTAATAACCAAATTCAAACGAGTTTTGCTAATTTTATTTCAAGAGTCTTATTTTTAAAACCAAAAGTTCAGATAATACCAAATACTCTATGTGTAGTTACCAGAAAAAAAAACCCATTCTAGGGTCATTCTTGTTTTTTTTAATTTATTTTATTTAGTTAGTTCAGTTGTAGAAATGAGCTTGCCTTGCTACTGTATATAAACAGTGTTGGTGGAAGTGTGGTTTTCTCCTTTGTATTTCCTTGATTAGGGTATTGTTTTCTGTTGCTTGTGTGATATTAATGCCTGCTTAAGTAGGCATTGGCTGCTGGAGACATGTGTTCTGGTCTTTTTGCTTCCTTCTTAGCTTTTTTACTGACTTTTGAGTGGGGTGTAAATAAGGTTAATTTTGATGTGTCTATCACTTTGTCCATTTGTCTATGCATAATGCATTGTGGAATTGTAGAATTTGTATATTCCCCCCCCCCCCAGTTTCAACAAGATATTTTCTTGCACCATTTGAAAGTACAAAAAAGTATATGGTGGGATTTGATTGGTTAAAAAATAATTTCTGCAGAAATAAATATGATAACATTTGCTTTCAGTTATTGATGCAATAATGTACAGGATAAAAAATGACAATACTGAAAGATTTTATGAGATACATAAAGGCTCTGATTTATAATAAATATAGATTTGAACACTTCACTTTTCATGATCTCAGAAAACACTGAAATAATTGGTTCTTTCTATTCTTTTTTTAAAAAATAATTTTACGACATTATTTATGAGGTCCTCTTCTACAGAAGAGGTCCCCAACCTTTTGGGCACCAGGGACCGGTTCTATGGAGAGAGGTTTTTCTGCAGACCGGAGGGTGCGTGGTTTTGTGTTTCCTGCATCCCACGGATGTGGTTTGCTTGTTTGTGCGGACTGGTTGCTGGCATGCCACGGCCTCGTACTGGTCCATGGACCAAGGGTTGGGGACCCCTGTTCTACAGGATCATCCTTGCATTGCAGGAACACATTTTAATTACAGATTATATTGCCCTTTCTTAGTAGCATTATTTCTCTCCTAAACAAATGTAGGCTGCAAGACTATTCATTGCTTTGGGGGAAGAGAAAGGAAAGCATTCAGGGTATGCATTTACCCTGAATGTGGGGTTGATCATCCTTGTATTTTCGTTTAAACATTTAAGGTGGCAGCTCAGCTGAAATTAATGGCTTCGCTGCCAATCTCTTTCAAAAGGTAGACAAGAATACTTTGGTAATGATGTTGCATTATTCTCAGAGGTATTCTATGGACCATTTTGGAGGGGGGGGGAATGATGGCCATGTTGCTGAGTATGCCAAGTCAACAGCTGAAGCGGTGGCTTAGCTATTTTTTAAGTTTAAAAGACAAATGGATAAAGGGGAAACAAAATCTATTTCATTAAAAATAGGCATAATTCACAACAACATTCTGAAACTTCCTATTGTCTTGAGTATCTGAAAATACATAATCTTCAAGAAGAGTATTCAAACCCTAATTCACCTACAAATGTTAAGAAAAATTGGGCTAAATGTTTTAGCACAGTGGTCCCCAACCTGGTATTGGTCCATGGCCTGTCGGGAACCAGGCCGCACAAGCGGTGGGGGAGCATGCGAAGCTTCATTTGCACATGCATGGTATTAGATTGCAAACAAAAAACCATCACCTCCCCTCGCTGACTGAAGATATTGAAATTAAATATGATAAAGACATATCCCATAGCCAGAAAGGCTTGGTAATTGTAACTCACACCTTCATCATCACACAAATGGACTACTACAACATGCTCTATATGAAGCTCCCTTTGAAAATGCAACTGATGCTGGAAGCAGACTACAAGCTGGAAAAACCCACTATTGCAGATCTAATCTCAACTCACTGGAAAAAAGATCCAAAAATGAATAGGATAGTGCCAAGCTTTGGCAATGCTTTGTTGCCTTGGGACCTGCACAGTTTGATATAACTGATGGAAGCATGAATTTTGCTTTGTATCAAATAATTCTACAGGAGAATATTAGGCTACTTTATCCATCAGCTGAAGTTGAAGTGCAATGGGTCATGAAGGAAGACAAGGATCTAAACCTAAGCAAAATTACAAGATAATAGACGAAGGATAAACCCCCTAGACACTTGGTGGCAGGATCGGAAGTGAGTCATTAATGTTGGAAAAGTCTCAAATGTTACTAAGTTGAAACAGTTTGCAATGGAGGAATGAATAAAATTCCTGTACAGTAATGTGAAAAACTGAAACCAAGTATACGTAGTGATAAAAGCAGTACAAGCAGTTATTGCATCTAAGGGGCAATTAATTTTTTTAACACTGATAATTGGATGTTGGATAAACATGTTTATGAGGTAAGCATAAAGTATGGTGTTTATAAGCAACAACCCATGAAATAGATAGCATTTAGTAGCAAATATGCAAAAAGTATAATGTTCAAAAGAGCACAAATAGATTTTGACAAAGCTTACATGATGTTGGCTCAATATTTTCACCCATTTTTTTTTCTTTCTTTCTTTCTTTCTTTCTTTCTTTCTTTCTTTCTTTCTTTCTTTCTTTCTTTCTTTCACATTATTTTTTAAACATATTGAATTATGGAAGCAATGGAAGTCTGGGTGCCCATAGGCAGCTCAATCATGTGTGTCAATGTGAAAGCTGCTAGTGAATCGCCTGGGGGTGGAGGAAGCAAACACTCTGCCCTGAGATAGAAAGATCTTAAAGGATTTTTTTTCCTTTTAATTTTAAGATTAGGGAACTTTGCTTTCAAAGCCCTAGCAGTGGTCTAGCTGAATATTTGTAAACAAAGCCTCCAGTAAATTATTAGATGTCAATCTTTTGAGCCAGTGATAAATACTACTGTGTGTATATATGCATACATGAACAATAAACTTGAGCATAAAGTTGAACAGGCCAGAAATAAAGACTGTAGGAACATTTCTTAAAATTATAAAAAACAAGAACAAAACAGAAATCCAGAGCAAATGTAGAATTAATACTGGTTGTAAACTAAACTACACTTTAAAACAAACAGACAAACAGACAGATAGACAGAGCTTTAAAAAAGCATCCCGTACTGTGAGACAAAGAATCTTTTGGTTAGCCAGAACAATGTCTTCTTACATAAGTGTTAAAAATGCACAATTACATCAATGCATGATATAAATATTCCACTTTATCCTCCCAACAAGCCTGTAAAAACTGAATGGTAATTTGTTCAAGGCCAGTCAGGACGCTCAATAACTAAAACATAATTTAAATTGAAATCTTTTCTTATACTCAACTACTATAGCATACCAATAATGAAGCAGAAGGCTCTTCCTAAAAGATTAGCAGGTGCTTTCCACCATGTCACTGCCTTTGGGAGAAGTATTTAAATGATAAATTAATGAGCTCCTTCAAGTCTCAATTTATACTATCATTATTCAAAAAGGGATTTGTAACACATGTGAAATTGGTCCAAGTGCAAAGGTGTGTTTGTATGTCTGCCTATCATTTCTCTATCATTATTCATTGCAGAGATACCGTCTGTAGCCACGTTTAGGGCCTACACTTAGAGTAAATGTTGTGTTCATGAGAGTGGAAGGGACAGATATTTTCCACTTAACGCTTAATGTAATATGTGACAGGGATATTTTACATAGATGCTTATATGTTGCCATAAAAGAGATATCACATTCAGTTTTATGAAATGTGGGAACAAATTCATCTTAAACTTCTTTCCACAGTCCATATTCCAAGGATGGGAATAATTGTGTTACCATCTCAAATAAACTCACAGTATGCCGATCAATTGTTCAGGAGGCTTGAAAGGATGAGTTTCATCTGTCCTTCTCTCCCTGATGGACAGCAGATCATGTGATCTGTGCTTATTTGAGGATTATATGAACAAAATCCAATTGGATCAGAGCCAAGTTCTTAAAAAAATGATTGACAACATCTTGGGCAGATATTGATTTTTATCCCTACTACATAGGTCACCATATTGTACTAGCATATCTGGAAATTCTTTCATTTACATTATCAGCTCTCCAATATGCTAGCCAATTACTTACATAGGATGTAAACTCTATCCTATAAACATTTCAACCTGAAAAAAAATATAGAAAAAAAATATCCCCCGAGTACGAGGGAGGCTGCTTTGCTAGCACAGAACAATTCTCTAAAAGGCTTCCCTTGAGTTTAAGTCAGTCTGTTTGCAACATTTCAGTTGTTTTATTTCCCATCTTTTCCCTTTGTTGTTGCTCTAAATTAAACTCTACTGGAAACTGAAGCATTTCATATTATTACAATGCCTGTCAGGAGTTCTTTACTGTGCATGATAAAATGTAAACTCTTTAATTAACTTTTTTGTAACAGGCACTGGAAACTACTTGAGCATATTAATCAGTACACAATTTCAAAGTTGTTTTTCTTTCCTTTTTTTTCTGTTTGCTGTTTCCACTCTTCAGCTTGTTACTGTGTTGAGGCCCATCTTACAACGAAGTCCACTAATGAGTCTTTCTGATGTTTCTCTACTGTAACAGTTTTAAAATACCAAATAGTTCCTCATCCAGCCACTCATATAGGCTCTACTTTAAACAAACAAACAAACAAAAACCATTATAAGGTATAGTTAAATTGATTTTGTAACACAATTTTTAATAATACTTTACAAAAATACTTTGCCAAAATAAACATGAAAGCTAAATCTAGTTTTATTGAGATTGGCTATAACAACAGAATTTTGGAAGTCTACTGTAGTATATATCTCCTTCATAGTGGATTAGGGAGGTGTCTGCCTGAGCAACTTCTGAATATTACTTCATTGCTTTGGAAAAAAATGTTTCAGCCTTTCAGCCTTTGCCTTTGTAATGATTCTTAAATATGAAGGTGAAGGTTCATTCTCCAAGTTTGTGGGTTGGTTTCTGAACATTTCATTATCAAGCTAGGTAACATCTTCAGCAGAGTTTAGGGGATCTCAGTGTCCTTCTGTTTATAAGGGCTTCAGGCGTGGGTGTGTCAAGTAAGGGCCTTGTGAAGGATCAGGTGTGAGTCAACAATGAGAGGCTTGTGATGGGTTTTGTGATGGGGACGTTATATCCGGTCAGGGTCATTGGAAGGTGAACTGCTGGTGGGGGGGGGCTTGCATGGGTTGGTTGAGGGTCGGTACTGCCTCTGGTTGGCTGTGTGGATTTGGATTCTGAGGGGTTCATAGGCTGGTTGTAGGTCAATGTGTCTGTTGATGGAATGGCTTGTGGAGTGCCAGGCTTCGATGAACTCACAAGCATGGTGGGTGGTAGTGTGACCGATGATTTTTGTGTTGCTCCAATTGAACTGGTGTTGTTTGGTGTTGGTATGTGTAGGGATTAAGGATTTGGGATCATGGCATTTGACTGCCAGCCGATATTTGTGGATCCTGGTTTTTAATTGATGTGATATTTGTCCCGTGTAGAATTGGTTGCAATGGTTACAGTTGATGTTGTAGATTATATGCTTTCATCCTTCTGTATCTTGTCTAATCCCTGATGGAGTTTGGCTGTGAGGTTGTGGGCTATTGCCAGGGCTTTTTTTTCTCATAGAACGCCCAGAACGGAGTTCCAGCACCTTTTTGGGATGGAACCTTGTAGGGTAGGCAAGGCGGGTTGTATGACGTGTGTGAGTTCCGGCACCTTTTTTTTTTTTTTTTTTAAAGAAAAAAAGCACTGGCTATTGCTATTTCCAGGTATTGAAAAATTGGAGTTCTGATGATGTTATCTAGTTTGAGTAATCTGCAAGAAAACAAGCAGGCTCAGAGCAGCACCAAGGATCCCTGCTTTTATCTCTCTCCTCTTTTTTTGGTCAGATTTTTATGCCACTTTTTAAATATGCAATCAAGGTGGCAAACATAGTAATACTTCTCCTTCCTCCTGTCTTCCCCACACCAATAAATCTGAGAGGTGACTTGGGGTGAGAGAAAGTGACTGACCCAAAGTCACCAGAGTGTTTTCCATGCCTAAAGTGGGATTAGAATTCACAGTTTCTAGACCAGCACCTCAACACTATACAAATCTGGCTAGCCTTTCTCCTAGCACAGGATTAGGCAACCTTGGCTCTTTTATGACTCATGGACTTCAACTCCCAGAATTCCTGAGCCAGCCATGCTGAGGGGAAAGGGAGAGGTTTCCAAGCTGAGCCATGCTGGCTCAGGAATTCTGGGAGTTGAAGTCCACAAGTCATAAAAGAGCCAAGGTTGCCTACCCCTATCCTAGCAGAACAACCTCAAATTGCCAGCCTTTTTCCTTTCTCAGCACTGAGCAAAACCTTAACAAGCCTCCTAGGTTCATCTACTGACAGCCCATTCAATTTTTTTTTAATGGAAACTTCACTCTACAATAAGAAAGCCCCACTTCTTGCCTATTTGTTTACTCAAAGAATATAAACATCATGAAACAGGCACTCAGATAAAAAAAAAACACAAGCAGCGCTGCAATAATTAATGTTAATATCTTGATTTGCAAAGGTTGATAGCAAACATCTCAACTTTCATTAATTCTAATTTCAATCTGGTATAACGAAGATGCTTCCAGTAATGATGTTATTATTATCTTGTTTCTCAGAGTTTTAATATAGAAGAACTTAATATTCATTTCTACTGTCATTCTTACACTAAGGTGGTTTTTTTTAACTTAACCTATCTTACCAATCAATATATTGCAGTCATTCATATGATCATCCCCAGGAGGACTAAGGAGGGCAAAATGATGTCATAATAGATCATTCTTGACTTATGACTGATCACTTAGTGACTGTTCAAAATTACAATGGACCCCCCCACCTCAAAACAACAACAACAACAACAAACTACTGACAGCCTGGTTTCAAAGTTACGGCTGCTGCAGGGTTCCTGCAGTAATTTGCCCTTAGGACCAACCATAGGGATGCTGCCATGGCCCACCCACCTATTTCTTCCCCATCCTGCCTCATCAGGTCCCAGCAGGACTTGGACCTGCTTTCCCCCCTCCCCTGGTTGCCTGTTTCCCACCTCACCAATCATGCACTTACCTTTGGAAGCTCTCTGAAGCTTCCTGAGGGAGAAAGTTAGGCCACCCTGTCCCTTGGCTTCCCTAGGCTGTGTGGCTCTGTCCTGGAAGCAGGCACCATTTTCAGAGTGGCCACAATGAATTGCGGGGATCCTGAGGGGCAGGAAATAGAGAACAAGGTACCTCAGGTGGTGGGGGAGGCCTGGAGTAGGCCTGTACTAGACTTCCCAGAGTTTCTTCCAGCCCTGAGGCCTCCCATGCTTTGCTTAACAACTCATGCATGCAGTCAATTAATGATTGCCATCAGGGAGAGCAAAACTCGTTGTCATTAAGTAATCATGTGGTTGCCTTGTTTAGCAACCATCATGACCTATGACTATAATAGGCAAACTGCATTACTGTCATAGGTTGAGGACTATCTGTACACAAATGCTGCGACTTATGTATTTACATCAGTTACATGCATAGTGTATCGTGACAAAGATTCAACCATAAGTTGTAATAGGGAGGCATAAAATTGCCAACAGTTTCCTCATTTGAGGGGGCAGCACATGTTGAAAATAGCATAAGAAAGTCCACCGAGTCTCCAAATGATGTTTAAAACTTTAGAAGTAATTCAAAGGTTCTAATTTAAAGGGGTTTCAACTGAATATCCTTTGAACTTAAATATCTTTTCAAACCTTTTTACAGCTCTAACATACAGCCACATAAGAGAAATATACTCAATTTCTCAAATCTAAAAATCTCTCCACATCCCCCTCCTCTCAAGTCAATCATGTAGCTTCTAATTTATTATCATTTATTCATATCCTCTAATGGTGTTTTGATTCAGGCACCAATCTGTATTTCTTTGACCGCAGCCAAACCTTTACTGCTTTCCTAACAGATTGGAAATACTACTTTACAGTCACACAATGTAACACACAGTTAATCAGAAGAAGATTGGATGGCCTGCTGTTATCCAGTAGTTTCAACTGAGTTTAATCCAATGCTGAGAATAGTACATTCTGTACTACTTAATACTACAAGCCTACGCCTGTGGCTGAAATTATGGATTTTCCTTCAGTATGCATCTTTGGGAAAGTAGAAGACAAGCTTTTTTGTGATTATATACATGAACACTTTGCTTTGTATCTATTAACTTCATTATGATTAAAACTGAGTTGAGTAAATTCCCTTTTTTCATTTTTCAGAACTAGTTAATGCCCATTTCTATGATAAATAGTCGACTTTCTATTCCTTCACTAACACCCATTGTCTCTTTATAGTGGGATCCTTTCACTCTGATAGAAATTTTCCGTATCAAGAAACATCAAATGCTAAAATACAGAATAATAATAATTGTTGTTTTTCAGACCCAGGGAAACATGCAAAATGGATAATTGTGCATTTTCTTTATGCCTAAAGAAGAATGTGTGTGACCATTTGGAAAATAAAAGGAGTTTCCTTGTGCAGTTAATCATTTAACACTGGAGATGAAAATGTGTCAAAAAAAGAAGAAAGAAATAACTGTGAAGAAACAGCTTTTGGAACTTCCTCACAAAATGCAAAGATATAAAGATGATTCAGCTATTTTGGGGTAATGCTTTCATTGGCTATCTTGCATTTGTTTTAAGATGAGCTGAAACCTAACAGGGTGGTAATTTTCTGTTCTGTTAAATTTTTAGTTGCCCAACAATAAGGAATGAAGGAAAAATGAAATGGGTATAAATGGAAGTCTCAGTCACATTCAGTTGCTTCCTTTCCCCTAATAGTTCCTTAGAACTCCTGGAATTATATTCACATACTATCTGGAATTGTTTGACTTTTTGATATGATACAGTATATCTGAAACTATTGGAAGCTTGACATTGAATGTAGACTCATGGGAACTAATTCTCCCTGTGATACTCCAGAGCAAATTTCTTTTTAGGATTTTTGGAGTTGGGAAAGGAATGGCAGTTAAGTATTCCCTAGAATAATACAATGTTGGAGAGGTTTTTTTAAAAAAAATGGAGAAAAGTAAAATAACTACAATAAAGACTTTTCTGACAATACGACCATCTTAAAGCAGGAATACAATCTTTTTTTAAAAAAAGAAAAGAAATGAAGATGAAGCTGAGTCCTGATTGAAAAAAATAAAATAAAATTGCTGTGTTACAAAATACAGAAAATACTAGGCTTTTTTCCCTCCCCCCCAAATGTCATGAAAATGGGAAAAATACTATACATGAAGTATATTTTAAGTCAATCAAGTTGGGCTATACAATTCTCTCAGAGGAACACTATGCAAATGTTTGAAGCAGTCCTGAAAACCTGCTTCTCAAAGTATTGAAGCACTACATTCTATGGAAGGTTCAACAACTTTAAGAACTTCAAATGTACTGCATGTGTCACCATGCATATTCTAGAATGGAATTTGAGAGGTCCTCAATGCAACTGCACTAAAGATTTGGAAGAGAACAGCATCTTGAAACTGTGGGTTCAAAATGTGTTCTGGTTACTTCATGAAGTGACTCTCCAAATGATTCACATAGCCCTTCTGTCAAGAGATAAAAATTACTATTGTATCAAGTTCAGAGGTGGAAAACAATTTGTGGTAAAAAAAATTATATAGCTATAGCACTTATATACTGCTTCATAGTGCTTTATAGATTCTCTGAGGGGTTTACTATGTCAGCATATTGCTCTCAACAATCAGGGTCCTCATTTTACTGACCTCAGAAGATTGGAAGCCTGAGTCAACCTTGAGCCTGTGTCAGGATCGAACTCCAGGCTGTGGGCAGAGTTAGCCTGCAATACTGCATTCTAACCACTGTGCCACCAGGACTCTCCTTATATCATATGTATCCATCTGTTTCTCAAATCATAGACAGCTGAGACTCTGCTCAGACAATGTGGGCCTACATAGATTTCATTATGTGGGCAGTGGTGATCAGTGCCTATCCCTCGGCACGTCTCACTGTGATATTTCTTGTTCATACATACACCATGATAGTCTTCAATGGAGAAGCCTTCATGTGTAGAATTATACATGAAAATGCACTTGTCCTGAATTCTGCACATCAAGATTCATACTCACATGAAAGCTTTCCATTATAGGAAAAAGCTTGCCCTGTATGGAAAGGCTTTGTACCGTATTGATGGGTGATCAATGTTCTAGTGTGATTTACATGACTGCAGCATTTTCCTCATGTGGAAGGATCTTCTGCACTTTGCATGAATAGGTCTAGTCTGACTTCCACCCTCTAAACAGAACTGGGAATATTTGGTATGTTATAAATGCTTAACAAGAGAAATAAAACAAGTTGCATTTGCAGTAAATGTTATTCAGTTATTTACATGACACATTACATTGATACATTTGTGAAAATAGCAGAAAAAAGTAGATGAAAAAAGGGAATTATTGCCCTGAAATTTCAACAAGATATTTTGCCCTTGGCTACAGTTTTGCTGGCATTTCTTCATTACAGAGATATAATTGCACATATGTTCCTAAAGTCCAAAATGCAGTTTTTACTTTTTTATGGCATTTGAATTAAAATTATTGATACCACATAAAATAGACATAGGATCAGGAATTATTTTGATAGGGAAACCAAAATACAGTCAGTATCAATTAACATATAGAAAAGCATGTATGCTAAAACATACTGTATATATTAAATCTACTCTAATTGTAATTTAACAACCATAAACTATGTTTTCTATAAAGCATTTGACTTCCTTCTCTCATTTTTGTAGGTCAAACAGAAGATAAAACTATTCTCTCTTTTAAAACCTTTAAGTGTCTTGAAAATAGGTTGAATTTAGAATTTTAGAAAATTAGAAAGGATGCTCTTTAAAAAAAGCACAGTGGTCTATGATAAATCCCCAATCTTAAGTTCAAATGTAAGTGCTTGATACGATTTCCCAAATAACAATTCACTGTATCAGAGAAACAAATAGACTTGTCAAAGAAGTTTAAAAAAAACCTCAAAAGCAAGAATCCTGAAATATTTAAAAATTACCACTATTTTAGCAACTGTGCCATCCTTATTGCTAGTCAGAACAACTTATTTTCTTGCTTCTTTTTTGGACAATACAGAAGCTGCAGCCGAGTGAAGAATATAGGAATAAGCATCTTTTGACCACAAACAGATGGGCTTGATAAAGAAAATGTCAGCAAAAATACCAAAGCAATGTGTCACAGCAGTTTTCTGACAGATAGAGGGGAAAGGTAGAAAAATGTTCTATCATGTCCAACAAGGTGTTCTTTTTGAGATTTAAAGATCACTGTGCAACTTTAAACGTTTTTGTCACTTTGACTCTGACTGGAACTATCTAGAGCTTCACAAGAACTTTATCAGCTCAGCAGAGGGGTGTAAGGGAAAAAAGTAGCCCATTCACATTTATCTCAGCCAGGTTCCCTTCAAAGCCAACAAATAAATTACAGTGTACATTTGATACAAATTGATTTCTTAACTCAAATAACAATGTTGTCCTCCCAGCCAGGCCATGTGTCACTCATTCGCAAGCCTGAGTGAAAGGCTCAATCTGTCTGTCTGACAGAAATAGGGCCTGACGCGTTTCACCAAGGAATGCTAATAATCCAGGCCTGGCCTGGCCCTTTGTGGGCAGCCCATGATAAGGAAAATCAGCCCATCCTGTCAAACGGTATGAAGGCCCGATCAGCGTTTGTTCCTACAACACTAACGCAGGCCTTGGAGCTGCTGTCCTATTTCATGTAGTAAATGAGAGGAAAATAAGAAGCTCCAGCCGCTCTGCTTAAGATGCCAGTGTGACTAGGATGAAGCCGAAGTGAAAAGGAAAACCCCATTGAATATCTTGAGCTGATCTTATCAGCCACAGGAGAAATGAGATATTGGCAGGGGCTGTTGAGTCTCTCACAGCTGAGCAGGTTAATAAGGTTGGGAGGCAGGCCACAGGCTAATTGGATTTGCCTTGGCTTGATAAACAGTGGCAGACCTATTGCCAGCAAAACAGAGACAATGCAGCTCTCCATTCTGTCCTGCTCTTTGTTTCTTTTTTAAACCATGGCAAGGAAAAGGCTGCTTTCTTAAAGCTAACGGCATCTTCCAAAATTCCCAGATGAAGAGGCCAGCCAAAGCAAACTATGAAACAGTAGTTGTGCAGGATTCTGATTTTAATCAAACGGCATTTAACCTGCCTGACCCTCCAAAGTCAGTTCACATCAAAACAGAGCTGCAAAAAAGAGCTAACAAGAAACAGAAAAAAATAACAGCCAATGGACAATCAAGGAGACTGGCATTAAAGCAAGACAATGGATTCTCTAAAATCCTTCTAAATTTAATGGGTTATTTACATGAACTTCACCCAGAGTTGGAACATATGACTGTGGAGATGGAACAATTGTTTGTGAGGATTTGATGATAGTTTCCCCCTGATTTCAATACAATACATATACTTTATTCTATCATAAATGCACTTCTTTATATAGATTCTTCTTACACCCTGATCTAAATGATAACTATGATGTTTTCTAATTTTTTTTCCAGTGCTCTCCAAATTTAAGAAAGGTCAAGAAAGGTTTTTTTGTGGGATATAGGACGTGTAACTTTAAAGTGAGGAAATAAAAGTAGATTTTGAGAAGTAATGTTTCTGCCTTTTTTGCCAATAAAGAATCTCACTATGCACATAAGATGTCACTTTATATCATGGAGAATTTTTGTGTCTCTTTGGGAAGAGAAAGAAATAATATCTTTTCTGTAATAGTCCTTTTTGTTACTTATTAGCCTGGAGTTTATATTTCTGAACACTAAAAACAATACACATTCAAAGAAACGTATCATTTTATTTTCTCCTGATTTTATATCTTATTTGTATTATATCTTAAAAATACTGAATGCTTGAAAGTGAATCTGTTGTCACTAAATGCAAAGCAGAAGGCATAATGTATGTTGAAATCCAGATTTTATATGTTGTTTTCTATTTCTTAAAAATATTGAATGGGATGAACTTCAATTCCTGAAAGTGAATCTGTTGTCACTAAAATGCAAACCAGAAGGCAAAACTTGTGCTGAAATCCAGTTTTTGGGAAGAAATCTAGTGACCCCGTGTTCCTTTTATGTAAGGATCACTGTAACAAGAAGGATATCCTTAAATTATGAGAATCATCTCAATAATTTTTTTATATTGTCTGCATTGGTGCTATGAATAATATGACTGCATTTGGATCTATAGAAGGATTTAATGTGAGTGAGACAGTATCTTGGGACTCTTTATGCAGAAAGAGGATATTATTACTTGGAAGCTAATAAAACAGAAGGGGCAGTACAGGAGCATGCAATTTTGCTCATTGGCTGTGGGTGAAAATATTTCCTGTTGTGCAGTTGCATGGAGCATTAAGACCACTGCTGATTTGGTTGTTTTGCTGAAGACATATATGTGTTCATGATCATTTGTTATCCCTTAGGTCTTTCTGGAATATTGTGAAGTAAGCCAAGGATAAATAATTGTTTCTGAAATCATGATTAGGAAATCACTTGAAAGCAAGGCAGGTATTGTGAAAGCAGCGCTTTTATGATATCCTGACTGCTTGCTGTGTGATTGCCTCATCAAGGGACTTCAAGATGAAATTATCCATGCTGCCCTCCCTCTGTGCTACATCCATTTTTTCTTATTGCACTGCTAAAATGATGAGCTGCTAATACAGCCTTTTGTAATACAAAAGAAATATTAGTCAAGTGTATTGGAAAGTCAGAATCTATATAAAGTGAAATAAAGGAAGTTTGTCAAGTTTTTCTAAAATTGCTTATTTTTTATCTCATATCATTTAAAAGCCTTCAATACTAAATTCCATTTTCACTTAGGAATCAGGTGATAAAAATACCTGATGGATCTTTTTGTTTTCAGAAGACTAATGCTGGCTGTATCTATCATTGTGAAGATCAACTCTCATAAAAATCAGGTGCTGGTAGACTTACTTCCTAGATACAGGAGTGGTCTACAAGTCTCTCCTACTTACTGAGCAATTCCATTTCAAGAATAGGAAGGATAGCAAGAAGTGATTGATTAACAAGATTTCAACCTTTGGGAGGGGCATTCATTCCATTTTTTAAAATAACTTAACCAACCACTTCATGGTTTCACTAGCATTCAGAATAACTTTTAATATTTAGAAACACTTTCTACATTGCTCATATGGTGAATTATAGTTGGCTCTGCATTCAGTCACTTGTCTAAGAAATGTTACTTGTCTGAATATAATATATGATATATTAATATCATAGTGACAGATATTAGTATAATAGCTAGTTAACTTGTAGATAATGTGAAGTAAGCCAAGGATAAATAGTTGTTTCTTATAATTTCTTTTTCAATCTCCAACCCTACTATATTCCAGATTAAAATGTTTACTCATCCAGGCAAATTAGAGATATATTTAAACTTAGTGTATGAACTTATTTCAAAAAATCCATATTCAACTAAACAACTGTGACATCAATTACTCTTTGACATTCCATATAGAGATAAATTTATTCATTTCATTCACTTCAAACAAAATGTTTTTAATAGAGATGGTCTAATTAAAGAACTTAATTCTCAAACTATCAAGTATACAAGATGTTAAGTAATCAAGTGGCATTGAGTTCAAATGTATCAAAATTATATAGAAAATGGGAACTCAAATTATGTCAAATTTTAACTAGTTAAGATCTGATATTAAGAAATTGTTATGGTCAGGGAAAATTTTCTAGCATTGTCTGATAAGCTTTTTAATTCTTTATAAATTTTATAGGCTAAGAATTGGTTATTTTTTCTTCAATGCATCAATATAATTTTCCTAGCTAATACAGCTGTTTTTGACATGACACATTAACCTTTGGAAAACAATCTCTTTAATTCATTAGCTATTATCAATCTGTATAATTTTACTTTTAGCTGAAGCTGTAAAAATATATCAAAGAAAGGTAAATCTTGACTCTCTTCAATTTGATGTGTAGCCCAGAAGTTATAAGAATCTAAACTGTGCCATCCTTAAAAGCAGAAATATAATTTAACTAGCTAATCATAGAAAGCCCTTTTTATAGAATTTGCTAACTTTATACGAAATATTTCTTTCAAGGTTAAAAATGATGTCACAGGCCCAGCTTTTAGTGATACCATCCAACATAATGGAATACCTAGCATACTCACAAATCTCCCACATCCTTTTTTTAATACATTGGGATTCTGAGTTTTAATTCCTCCTGCCTGAATATATTGAACATATTAGCCTAAGAGAATTAAAATAACATGAACCAGAATTCCAAATATTGATAGTGGCTTGTGATCATGCTTTAAAGCCTCAATAGTATTTTAAAAATATAATGGAAGTTACAACTGGTCTTACCATATATTGGGGAAAGTATCCATCTTTGGGTAATGCCATGAAAATAGAGGAAAGCAAAAACTCATGTATATATAGAAACATTCTTACCAAGAGAAAGGGAGAGAAAAGTACCGTAACAGATAATACAAATAGTGGCTACCAATTTAGTTTATTTTCTATTGCTTCCATTACGGTAATGATAATGTTCCTGGAGTTACAACTTCAGCTGGTATTAAGATATTGCTAGAATTTAAAAACAAATGTTTGCAGCAGGCTGACTTTTGTTTTTATATGCATCTTTAAATTGTGAAATTGTTTTTCCATGAATTTTCAGGAGATGTAGGAAAATCCATCAAGACTTAATATATACAGTATTTTAATATTTGAATGTATAAGTTAGCTTATTCAAGCAACATGTTTGTGCAATGCATGAAGGTGAAGACTTTAACTTAAAGTTCATTTTATCAAATTAAGCATATGTGAAACTAAGAATTAATTGTTTAAGACAAAGGAGGGAACTAAAAGTTTCATCAAGGCATCCCTGCTTGTTTATTATTATCTCTTCTTAGTTACCATTTTTCTTAACATTTAGTAGTACAAAACAACAAAATAAAATGAATGTATTCTTTAGGTAATCTCAGGTAAATAAGGTTAATGTGCACAACACATTATACGGTCTATTAGATATACCTATCCAAATGAGGAAGTAAAAAATGAGTTAAACCATCAGTTGAAATAAATATTTTAATTACAAAAATCAACTTAATACTGGGATATTACGACATCTAAACATAGCCTCTAAAACTACACCAGCACTGTTACCTAAAATAAAAGTAGTAGTTTCATTACAGATCTCAGTAAATCGAAGGAGGCCTACCTCTGTAGAATCATGCTGTATACATCAACTTTGAGAAAATGAAGGTTGTTTACTTGGTGAACAGACAAAAATAATTAAAAAATAAATAAACCTGAATATTGTGGGGAATAGTAACAAGCATGTTCTGACTTGTATTATTGGGCTCAAAGATCTGAAGCAAGCTTCTTTAAGAACAGAAATGCAGTAAACAAAATAAGAAAGAAACAGATGTGGATAATTAGGATCAGGGTTTGACAAATGGGTAAACATATGGATCCAGATATCTGTCAAAATCCATCTTTTCTCTAACCTCTATCTGTATCTGTATGTTAAGAGTTATTGAAGAATATTTTTTCCACTGTCAAGAAATCTACCAATTATGTTCCTTAATTTGTTCCATATTAAAGCTACAAGGATTGCACCACTCATGAGCCACCTTACTGAGGTAAATTAGAGTTTGGCTGTCAGGACCAAGCAAATTTGCCCACAATATTTTGTGCACCTCATTAGATGTATGTTGAATTAGTTGTCTAAGTGTACCTTTATCATAAAGTATATCTGCTAGCCTTTAAAATCAGGAGACAGTTCAATGAAGAACATAGTTCTCCCACCCATCATTTGTATCTGTTTCTTTATTATTCTTTATTATTTTGTTTACTGTATTTCTGTTCTTCAAAAAGCTTGCTTGAAATCTCTGAGCCCAATAAGAGAAATTAGAATCTTCATATGTGTCATTCTTTAAACCTTATATTTGTATTTATTAAACATTACTTATTTCTACAGAATATTTGTTTTCTTGATTTTCCTGTTACTAATCCCCCAAAATAATAAACAATATTAGGAAAACAAAACCAAATGTTTTTTCTGAAAGCTTCCAGCTGTTCTCAGAATTTACAAATTCAGGAGGAGACTATTCTGTCACAGCCAGAATTTATAAACTTAACTTGATCATCTTCTGAAGAATTTATGAATCATGGTTAATAATCAGCTTTAGGCACTTCTGAAGGAACAATCACATTTTGAAGCTGGAGAGGTCCGGTAAATAGCCTAGAGGAAATGACCCTGCATCTTATTAAACACAACAACTCACTACTGTAGGACTTTATGTCAAAGGTAAAACATTCCCTGTAAGAGTCAGAGAGCATAGAGCAATTCTTTTTAAATGCTTTATTAAGAATGAAAGAGCATGATATGATTTTGCTTTTTTTCCCTTTTTTGAAGAAAAGTAGAGTGAGGATTTTTATTTTTATTTTTTTGCTATGCTTTTTGTCTTTTCTGAAAAAGTTACTCCTTATTTTGGCATTCCCCTTTCTTTGTATTTATTCTGTCTTATATTCATTACTGTCCACCTTCTGAAAGCTTTTATCTTTCTTTTATCTATTTCTTATGCCTTTGGCTAAAATAAGACTTAGCTTCTTTCTATTTCAGGAATCTGCAGAGAAGCACAGTTTATCTTATGTTACACCAATCTTCTATTTTCCTATTTAAATGGCAGATATAGATTGAAAATCAGATTTGGGGGTCAGGGAAATGATTTTGAGTTTATTGTCATTTAGGCCTATCTGGATTTTTTTGCTGTATAGAAAAGGGAAATCTAACGGGCTATCCAAAGGCAATCTGAAAATTGTTTGCTTTTATAACTGAATAGTTTTCAGATAGGTAATTTTGCTCGTTCTTTTTCCCTCCTTTGCTACAGTTATTTCAATTTACACACACATTCACACAAACGCACACAGAAGTTATTAGCATTCCATTTTATTCTCAATCAGGAAAATAATTATTTTCCATTTTTAAACAAAAAAATACAGTCGGTAATATTGGATGGAAGCACTACATCCTTAATCTACATTATCCAATGTGAATATGCGTAACTAAATATTATTTTGTGTTTCAGTATTACTTAAAAAAATACACAATTTGCTTTTGTTACCACAATTAAGTATATACCTTGCTATGCTTATAAATCATATTACAGCTATAGCTATAGCTTTTAACAATGCATTGGTCCTAGCTGTTTGACTAGTCTGTTTGTATACCATTATTCCATTTCTTAAAACCAAGTGTATGCTAATTCACAAAACACAGTATACCAATATATCAACAATAATTGGTAAACAATAGGATTAATAAAAGGTAAGATTTAGAAAAAGAGTAGCAATAAGATATACAGACTTATACAGACTCTACTGAGCGGTAATATAGGTATTAGGCAAGTTATTATGCCACATCCTTTTACTTAAATTGCTTTTATACTTGTTTACATATAGAGAACTTTATCTAAGGGTATGGCAAACAAATCTGATAAATAAATAATAAACAATTCAGTAAATATGTAGAGAAAGAAATCAGTTTTGGCATACACATTAATCATTAAATAAAAAACCAGATAAACAATATCCATCTACCAGGACAGCATGGAAACCAATTAGAAAATTGGTAATTGCAATGAAGTAATATTAACCAAAAGTCTTCAGGAGCTGCACTTAGTTTCTTCTGCTCCTTCCTTCCTAAGTGAATGACTGACTAGTGTGTTAATTACAGGTTTTTAAATTTTATCCCATCTGTCTCAGCACACATATGAACAAAGTACAATGCATTTAGCATAATGGTGATATATGTTCGTATGTATTTCTGATACAGAGGCTAAATATATCAAGGAATAGATTAAGAAACCCTCGTATTTATTTCTTTACAAGCATTCTGCTTTGGAAATCTAATCTGCTTACAAAATATTTAAAGAACCAAATTCAGTTGTGTAAAACAGTAACATTTAATTCTTATTTCATAGATTTATAGCATTGTCTAAATATTAAAGATGTTGAATATTATGTTGTTGTTGAATCAATTTTCACTAATTTCTTGACAATAATAAAAATCCACAGAGTACTCTGTCTATTGGTGTTTTTGATAAACTAGATTAGTATTATCTCCAGTGACATGAAAAATGAATAGTTTGAAGAAAGCATTGTAAATTGGGATGGGAGGGGGATCTGATATCAGAGAAAATATCGCAATAATGGCAAGTGAGCCATTGTTTCATTTTTTACAGATTTTGATGAGCCATTTAAAATGCTTCTGAAGATAGCATCCAATTTGTCCTAAAAGAGATTGAGAATGTGAGTCACAATAATTGCTTCTCAATTTTCATTAAATTTTGCTACTTCAATACTGCTGGGTAACTCTGATCCACAAAATAATGATTATTTTTTTTCAGAATTCTGATATCCAGAAAGTCCCTGGGTTAAGAATGTCCAACTTAAGGACAACCTTTAGTTATAAACAGGCTGCCTATTACTAAAATTGGTGGGCAGAGCTGTCCTTCCTTGAGCTGATGAACTGCTGAAGCCGTGCAGTGTTTTTATGAACCACTGAAGCCACACAATTTTATTATACAGCCTGTTTTCGGTGGTTCATGAAAACACTGTGTGGCTTCAGCAGTTTGTCTTTTGGAGAGAGGAATGCGCTGTCTATCATTTTTAGTAATAAGCAGCCTGTAAGCATGAATTCTGATTCACATACAAATTCAAGTTAAAGACAGATTTAGGAAAGGAACTAGTTCTTAATCTGGGGACAGCCTGTATATCCAAGAGGCCAGATGAAATCTATGGCATGCTTGGAAATGGGTATTTCTCTCACAGAGTTTCTTTAGATGACTCTGAAGCCAGAACATATAAAACCTCCTTGGTAGGTTAAAGTATATCTGTCTCTTGAACTCATTCCCTGGGACAATTTCATATGAGATTGTGACACATAGGGAAAAATATCACAGGCTGACAGAGGCAAGTTTTTGAAAAAATACTAAGTCTTTGTACCAGCACAGAGGAATAAATAGTTTTTTCCCATTGCAGACTATTTGACAATATTACAAGCCATTTTGTATAGTGACATAGGTGACAAAATAAATAAATAAATAAATAAATAAACAAATTAAAAAAAAACAACATTTTGTTTGGCAATATATTAAGCCACTTGGTAGAGATGGGCGACTATAGTAATTGAATAACTAAACAAATAAATAAAGCCCAAATTCTGATTAATATACATGGTTGTCTCTGATTATTTTATGCTCTTTTTTTAAAAAAAATCCCCTCTTATTTCAACTGGTTTAGGATTCTATTTTTGCAGTAACAGAATATGAAATTTAGTCTTTCAGAATAAAGACAAGTTTCTTCATATTAACCTTACATTAATTGAAGGCAGTCAACTTGTTGTGTATGGAATTTACAGCAAGTAATTTGTAGGCTTGATATTTGAGATGAAAGTCTACACAGTCCCAGATATCCCATAACTTTAAGTTACAAGTACCCTTTCCCAGAACAGTGCTGTAAGAAAAAGGAGAGTTGGCCAGCTGTCAGGTTGTGGTGAAATAAAATGCATGCATGCATGCATGCATGTATGCATGAATGAATGAAAAGAAGCAATTCTATTCTAGCGATAATTGTTGTATAAAGGACTTGAAGTGGAAACGCCTAATCTAGATTCACTGATTGTCTGACAGTGTATTTTAGAATAGAATACCCCCAAGGACATGGACAGGATGCTGGGACGGCTGATGCTGTGACCCCCGAGGACATGGACAGGATGCTGGGACGGCTGAACACCACCACATGTTTACTGGATCTGTGTCCCTCCTGGCTGGTACTGGCCTCCCGGGAGGTTACACGAGGCTGGCTCCAGGGAATCGTCAACACTTCTTTGAGTGAGGGGTTCTTGCCGGCCGCCTTGAAAGAGGCTGTGGTGAGGCCCCTCCTCAAGAAGCCCTCCCTGGACCCGGCTGCTTTGGCCAACTACCGGCCTGTCTCCAACCTTCGCTTTCTTGCGAAGGTTGTTAAGAGTGTGGTGGCACGACAGCTCCCTCAGCACCTGGAAGAAACTGTCTATCTAGACTCGCGCCAGTCCGGCTTCCGGCCTGGGCACAGCAAGGAAACGGCATTGCTCGCGTTGGGTGATGATCTCTGGAGGGCTCGGGATAGAGGCTGTTCCTCTATCCTGGTCCTGTTAGACCTCTCAGCGGCTTTTGATACCATCGACCATGGTATCTTGTTGCACCGGTTAGGGGGGTTGGGGTTGGGGGGCACCGTTTTACGGTGGTTCTCCTCCTACCTCTCGGACCGGATGCAATTTGTGTTGGCAGGGGGGCAGAGG
>NW_015386736.1:678373-727025 GCF_001527695.2 Protobothrops mucrosquamatus | reverse complement strand
TGGGGTGGAGTTTCATCAGTACGCAGATGACACCCAGCTGTACATCTCCACCCCGGACCACCCCAACGATGCCGCGGAAGTGATGTCCCAGTGCCTGGAGGCCGTGCGAATCTGGATGGGGAAGAACAGGCTTCGTCTCAACCCGTCCAAGACCGAGTGGCTGTGGTTTCCGGCGTCACGTCATAGCCAGTTGGTTCCATCTCTGGCTATCGGGGGTGAGTCATTAGCCCCCGCGGAGAGGGCCCGCAACCTGGGCATCCTCCTGGATGCTCGGCTGTCTTTAGACGATCATGTGACGGCCGTGGCCAGGGGGGCTTTTCATCAGGCTCACCTGATACACCAGTTGCGCCCCTTTCTGGATCGGAACGCCCTACGCACAGTCACTCAAGCCCTCGTTTCCCGCCTGGACTATTGCAATGCTCTCTACATGGGGCTCCCCTTGAGGTGCACCTGGAGGCTCCAGCTAGTTCAGAATGCGGCTGCATGGGGGATTTTGGGGGCCTCTAGATGCTCCCATGTAACACCTCTCCTGCGCGAGCTACACTGGCTGCCGGTGGCCTTCTGGGTGCGCTTCAAGGTGTTAGTAACAACTTTTAAAGCGCTCCATGGCAATGGACCTAGGTATTTGCAAGACCGCCTCCTACCAAACACCTCCCTTCGACCAGTCTGCTCCCACAGAGAGGGCCTCCTTAGAGTGCCGTCGGCCAGACAATGCCGGCTGGTGACCCCCAGGGGGAGAGCCTTCTCTGTGGCAGCTCCTGCCCTCTGGAATGACCTACCCCCCGACCTACGTACAGTTGCGGACCTGCACCTTTTTCGCCGAGCCCTGAAGGCCCATCTATTCTGTGCAGCCGGCCTGGCGTTGTTTGATTATGTTTTAGTGGGGGTTTTGTATGGGGTGTTTTTAGAACAGGCCTGTTATTTAATTTGATTTTAGAACAGAAACTTGTGTATATTTATCGTGGTTTTTAGTATCGCCTGTTCACCGCCCTGAGTCCCGTAAGGGAGATAGGGCGGTATATAAATTTAATAAATAATAATAATAATAATAGAGCTGGAAGGGACCTTGGAGCTCTTCTAGTCCAGCCCCCTGCTTGAGCAGGAGAACCTATACCATTTCAGACAAGTGACTATATAGTCTCTTCTTAAAAACCTCCAGTAATGAAGCGTCCATGATTTCTGAGGGAAAGCTGTTCCACTGGTTAATTGTCCTCACTGTTAGGAAGTTTCTCCTTAATTCTAGGTTGCTTCTCTCTTTGGTCAGTTTCCAATCATTTTCTTCAGACATAGAATGTTATTTATTTATTTAGCATATTTAGATGATGCTGGGCTTGAAAAACAATGCTTCATGGCTTACATATTTAAAAAAATCCAAAAGACAAGCACAAATTCCCATAATACAATAGGTAAAGCAGTTGCCATTCATTCACAGGCTTCCTGGAACAATCCCACTTTTATTAGTTCTGGAAAGTCAACAATGAGGATGCCAGTCTAATTTCCAGACAGAGGCTGTTTCATAATATGGGCATTAAAAATGATGATGATGATGATGATGATGATGATGATGATGATGATGATGACGACGACAACAATAATAATAAATAGACAAAAATGCCAAACTCAGTCTGAACATCTGGCTGACTGTGCGATGATCAATAATAATAATAATAATAAACTTATCATCCACAAGCCTCCATTACTTTCACTTCAGTACTTGAGGAACATTAAGAGATACTGGTAATATATGTACAATGGGTGAATAGGGTAGGCCATTTCTATGCATAAGAAGGCAATTCTAAAAGTGAGTAGGTGCCACATATGTATGGTTTTATAGATTAGAAGCATCAATTTATTTATTTATTTGTTTGTTTGTTCAATTGTATAACTGCCTATTTCAAACCATTGAGTCTGGTCAGCAAACAATCATAAAAATAAGTAAAACACAATACAGAAATGAAGTCAAATATAAATTGCTATATGTGTGAACGATTGGCAAGCATTATGAAATCATGGGATTGATCAGGCCTATTAATAATAATAGTAATCTGATATTTTATTGAGCACTATTGTAAGTGATCTTTTGAATATCACTATTATGTTTATTTTATTTTTTTTAATGTTTATGTATGTAGACATAGGATCTACTGTTTGGGCAGCAGGTTGGACTAGAAGACCTCCAAGGTCCCTTCCTACTGTTATTCTATATTTTGTCTCTTTGTGTATATGGCCTTTCCCCCCAAAAGAGCAAGGATAAAAGAAGATGCAAATTTGTACATGCTATTTTTATGTTTCAATATCAGGCATCATCTGATACTTGCATCTGTCTAGCAAATACATCTCGGACTGGCCTATTTTTACAAAAACAGCAAACTTTTTGGACTTCTATTTTCCACCTAATGTATAATAAAACAAATGCAGAAATTATGAAAACTTAGTTAAGTAATCACAACAAAGTTTCTACTGATGGACCTTTCCAAAATGATTCAGCACAGGCATTTCTGAGGAAGACAGAGAATATAACTGGAATAAACTAGTGCTAATATCTTATCTTTTGATGGTTAATTGCCTTAAAATACTAAATTGGAGACTTACTATCTCTCAGCAATGTGCTTTTATATTATTTAGGAAAGCTTTGGAATAAAAGTTCTCAGTGATGATAAATCAACCTTCCTGGTCATAAAACTTACCCTTCCCACCAGTCACTTGAAGTTATTTTTAATATTCAATCATCTTCAGCTGAATGAACCGAGTCTTCCCTACAGCAGTACAATGCTGCTATTATCTATTATACAGTTACACCAAAGAGAAACATCTCCTTAGGGCACATCTAGAGGATCATGAGGTTTAGCTACTTCCTCAGCATCTAGCAGATGAAAGACTGTTCATTTGTCTTTGGTCTTATTGTTACAGAAAAGCACAATAAAGTCATATTGGTTGGTGACTCTACTGGAATTCTATTTAGAAATTCTTACTTTTTTCTTCCTTATCTCAACTATAGCAGGAGTCTACAACCAAGATTGGAAGTTTTAAGAGAAATGCCTGGATACAAAATTAATGCTATTGTGACACCTTCAGAACTCTCAGTAGGATTTTAGTAAAAAAAATAATCAACCCATTGTACATATTTGAATTTATTTTATTTTATGCAAATGCCCTGAACATTGCACATGGACATCTACAAATATAGAGGATGCCCTAGCTTTATATGAGAGACAAAGGTTCTTGGACCAGCACCAATTTGGATGGGGTACTGATTACACGGCTTCTTTTTTCTTTTACTTTCCTAGTGGTCACCTGTGGGGAGAACACAGTTAATTTATTATATTTTCAACAAACAAAAGTCAGCAAGAGAGAAAATGATCAGTGGGACTCATCCCACCTGCATTTAAGAGATTCTTTTTGGTGGAAAATTGTTTCAGTTTAGGGGGCTATATCAAGTCTGCATCTTGGATTGTCTTAGGAAGGATTTAAAGTCTACCCCAAATTTGGCAGTACAGAGGGCAAGAATTTTAATATGTTCAGTGGATGCTTAAACCATTTATTTTTCCCATTAAATTCATCAACTAAAATGCAAACGTGTTCCAAAAATCTTCCTACTCTGAGGTAGTTCTGAGGACTCTTAGAGCCACAAATGGGATCCTGGGGCTTGCAGTCTATAGGCTATTCATTTCTGCTTCAGAAGAAAGGAGAGGGTGATAAATGGTGGATAACCCCAGGTATACCAGTGCTTTGTGTTTAACGTGGACCTTCCAGCTTTTCCTCTTTAATTAGCAGCATTAATAGAGAACATGAAATATCTAGCAACTTACGGACTCCTGCCAGTTGAATTTCAGAATCCAAGGTAGCAGATCTGTAGAAACTGCAAACTTTGAGATCTCTTAAGTAAGGGGGGTAGGAAGTGGAGAAACTATTTTGCTCTAACTAGTTTCTTGTTAAGAAAATCAAGTCTGTGGCATTTTGTCAGGTCAATGAAAACCAAATTAAATATGCTAACACAGTGGTTCCTAATCTATGGTCCGTAGACCCCTGGGGGCTAAAGCTTGAAGAAATTTTATGATTTAAATATTGAGTTAAAGCCTTAAAGAGTTAAGTCTTGGGGGCCACAAAAGGTATTTAAAGGGGGTCCGCAGTGAAGAAAAGAGAACCACTGTGCTAATATATAACTTTCACTTGTGGTAAAAATAAATATTTATGAATAAATCCAAAAGAAAAATCAAGGATTAAGATACCCAATAAAACCCCAGCACAAAACCAATGTAGGGTCTCAGGGGTATTTGGCTATGATGCAACTTGGTAGGTTCTGCTTTGGGAAGTTGGCATGACCAGTTTTGAAATTGCTACATGTGATTCTGCAATGTGTCTTTTTGGTTCCTTTTTAAATTATGTTTATTCACAATTTCCTCATAGGTTTGGAGATTCAACTGCTCAGTTAGTATAAAATCCTTTTTTTTATTTCCAGCTTGAAATAGAAAGACTTTCTACTTTTTCATTTAGAAAATGAGGATGTCACACTTCATATTATACCCATATTATTATTTTATTATTATTTTATTATTATTATTTATTTTTATTCCTTCTATATTGTGTTTTTATTTTCTGTAAGCCTCCTAGAGTTGCTGTGAGTGAGTAGATGGCTATATAATTTTTCCAAAATTAATTAATTAATTAGATTAGATCAGGCATGTCAAACTCGCAATGTCACGTGATGTCGCATGACGTATTGCGACTTTTTCCCCATTGCTGGCAATGGGGTGGGCACGGTTTCTGAGTGATGCATCCAGCCCATGGGCTGGCAGTTTGACATGCCTGGATTAGATGATATATAATTTGATTAATAAGAAGGTTAAATTTCCTTCACTTTTAATTTCTTTTTAACCCCTTGATGGTTATGTTTTAAACTATGTACAGTTAGAACTTAACTCCATGAACAATATTTGATGATTTTCAAATCAAATTTGATTAAACCAATTGCAGAATTTCTCCAATTGTAGGTGGAGGTATCCTGAGTAGGGATAAAAAAGGGCTTAAGGATCACCCACAATAGTGGGTCTTCAGATTGTTCATTCTTGATTTAAGAATATTAGTAAAAGGAATTGGACTAAGCCATCTATAGGAAGCAAAGAAGCTTTTAGGAGCAGTGATCACTGGGTTTATGAAAAGCTTTAGAAAAATGTTTCTGTTGAAAGAAGCTTTGATGAAAACAGATCCACAAACCAAAACAGAAACTCACTTTGGTACAGCAAATCAAATCAAATGGCCTTGAAGCACATCATGCCATTTTGAAATTTTGTAGACTTTATGGCTTTTCTGCTACTTCTATGGTTTCTACAGGGAAGAAAATACAACAGAGAACAATGATGGGAGTGAGCAGTGTGAGCGCTCTCAGAGTTTGACATAATTAATACATTTATGACAAAGCTACAGTAAGATTGCTTTGGTTTTCATTCTCTTCCCAGTTCTTATTTTCTTGAAGATAGCTAGCAAGAAGTGCTAACTTTGCTTTCTTTTGTGATAATGGCATATTACACTTCTGTTTTCATCCTGCTACCCAACTAAGAACTCATAACAACTCTCAGCACTTTGAATATAGACTTCAGGTTGATTTCTAAAAAGGATTTTTGGGTCAATCTTATTTTAAATTCTACATGGTGATGTAGCTTTAACTTCTTTAGCAATAAGTACATAATAGATGCTAAACTATCATTTACAGATGCTGGCTTAAATATTACTGATTTTAAGAATAAGAGAAGACAAGATTCTGAATGCCCTTATGGTCTGTGCCAGTTTCTTTCTCAGTGGGCTCTGTGTGGTGGTTCATTTCACTGACCTAGTCTGCTTCTGATGCCTCTTCTAACACATGATACTGCCAGCAAGAATGACCAAGCCCTGCACAAAAAAAGGCAATCTGGCCTTCCATCAAAATCTTCCCAGGAGAAGCCAAACTTGTCAATCAACTATGCCATCCTTCTGGGCATTCCTCAAAGTCTAGGGACTAGAGACACGATCCTCATCACCCCACAAATTAAGTCAATTATAGTTCTTAAGAATGACAAGCTTATCTTCCCACCTGAAAAATGAGTGGGAAAAATACTATTTACATTTATTTGTTTGTTTGTTGACTTATATACCACTACCTAGTGCTTTATAGCCCTCTCTAAGTGGTTTATAGAGTCAGCCTATTGCTTCCAACAATCTGGGTCCTCATTTTACTGACCTCGGAAGGATGGAAGGCTTGAGCCGGTGAGACCTGAACTGCCAAACTAACAGGCTAACTAGAATTAGTCTGCAATACTACATTCTACATTAACTATTGCACCACCATGGCTCTTTCTACATCAGCCCACCTTAGGTTCTTCCTCTTTTTCCTCCAGGCTATCTCTGCTTTGAAAGAAGTAAAAGAGATATCTCAAATAGTAAAGTTCTTGAAAATAGCTTGGTGAAGTAGCCTGAAGCTACTTTCAAGAGCAAGCAACTGCAAGGATTACAGCCTCTGGATATTTTTTCCTTATCAAACATCACCTCTCTAAATGGCCTAAATGCACTAGAAGTGCAAACATGAATTTGTGAATCTCCACTTCAAATCAAATCAGGGCTGACTCGCATCTATGTCTGCTACTCACTCAACCTCTCTAACTAAGAGAGGGCAGAGAGACACAGAGAGACACTATAATGAGCAAGAGAATGAGGTGGCTGCTTCTATGATCAAGTTTATAGTTACATTGCAGAGAGATGCCAAAGCTTATAAACCTCATAAAGTATAGAGCCTGGGAGTTTCTTTGTTGGGTTCTTCCCTCCATCATGTTTTTCTTGCTTTTTATAGAAGGGGCAGCAAAATGGAGGTGAGATTGCTATTGACTGCTGATTGTTTGGCTGCCTTTGACACCCAATCCACTTCTTTCTTTGCAAAATGAAAAAAAGTTCAGGATTAAGTTGTAGTGATAAGCAATCTTTTAAAAATGGTATGAAGTTTGGATGCCTTACTCTGCATGCAAACTCCACAAGGCAGGAAAGTAGGAACTTGCAGCTTTCCCACACACTGTCATTCCAGAGAAAGGCCAGCGAGAATTATCATGAAAATAGCCAATAGTGAAATGAACCCCACTGTTCTCTTCCTGACATTTTTAGTGAAGCTGAGGCAATATACTGATACTAGGCTTGATACCGATTGGCCCACTAACATTCATCTTCAGGTGACATCTGTTGAGATTTTTTTTCAATAACTTAATCATTATAAAGCATGTGAGGAAGAGGATAATAGATGGATTATGACATAAAAATGCTAAAGCCTTTGCAGGGAGAATGGCTGCCCATAAAGTTTGAATTTGGTAATTCAGACTAATGCAGTTTGTCATCCTCTGGAGAGAGGGCAATCATGGGGAGCAATATCCTCTTAAACACTAATGCATAACACATTGTGCCACAGTCACACAGCAACAAACAATATTGAGTTGCTGCTGGAAGCGGCAGAAACAGGTTTCCCTGTGAATGGAAGGCAAAGGTGGCATTAAAGATGTTTCTGTTGTTCCCTTTCCTTTTTTTCCAGAGGAGGAGAAGGAAGAGGGGCATATTTAAGATGGGTGGCCACCAATTCACAGAATTCCCCTGTCATTCAACTTCCAGAATTCCCCAGGCATGGTTGGGAAAAACTGATGCAGGACAAGAAAACTCTATCTCTGACATAACAACCATCCTGTCTTCTTCCTCCCCCTCCCCCTCCTCCTCCTCCCTTGAAATACAAATGACCAAGTTCATAAAAACTTCTTTTGCAAACTGCTAAGCAGAGTTGTAATGAAGGATGCAAAAGATGCAAATTGTATAACCTCTTTACCATAGTTTATATCATACTAATGTAGCAAGAATATTATCAATCCTCTCTGCATTTAAAAAAAAAAAGTCTAAGAGAAAAATTGACATGGGATATATGTAAACTCCAGAGTAACGAAATAAATATATAAGTACAGTACTATTTGTAGCCTGTCCAGGAAATGAGGAACAATAACAACAGCAACAACGGTCTAGATGCCTCACAACAAAGAAATTACAATACAAAATAAAAGTAAAAGATGCCAAGTGCGATGAAGTGAAGGAAGTCACTCTCCCTTGCAAAAGGCGTGGATGAAGAATCAGAATCTTCACAGTTCTTCTAAACAAAAGCAGAGTGGTAAACACCAAGATTTTTTGGGAAAACTCATTGCAGATAGCAGGAAACTCATTCTATTCTATGTGAAGAACAGAATAGAACAGAAGAGTCTAACAACAGAAATGTTGAAGAGTTCAAGGCAGCAATGAAGCTCAATATCTTATATCTCAGTACCTTATTCACAGTGGTGGGATTCAAATATGTGAACAACTGATTCTCCGTGTGGATGCTGCTTCTGGAAGTCCATTCTGGGCCTGGGCAATAAAAAATTAGCTACTGATTCTGCCGAACTGGTGCGAACTGGCTGAATCCCACCACTGCTTATTCATATCTTTCTGAAGTGGCCTTAAGCAAACCATTCTTCTTCAGCCCACTCACTGATAATAAGAAGATAATAATAGCTGTTCCACCTTAAGGATTTGGAAATAGGTTCATAAAATTATACATGTAAATACACAAAACACTCAAAATTATAATCCTGTGACCTCTCAATGGCACCATTTGATTCCATGATCTCTCTCCAAGGTCCTGAAGCTTGGGAACTACCTAAACAACTACCAGAGAAAGCAGATGAATGTGAAAGCTGGTGTCATTGAGAATTATTTATTGGTTTCCCTGAATCATGAGATGCATGGCAAATAAATCTGAAAAATAAATTTAAAAAAATTGGGGCTGTGCTAGTGACCACAAAGACCTTTTTCTTGTCTTTATTATAATGTAGAATGGTCAGTTATGTCACCAGATATGGTAAACAATATATCACCCATGGTCAATATGTGAACCTTGAGTTCTCATTTAGCAACATTTAGAACACACACACATAAACACATACACTGGAGAAGAGCCTAATGCTGGGAAAGATTGAGGGCAATAGAAGAAGAGGACGACAGAGAATGAGGTGGCTGGATGGAGTCACAGAAGCAGTAGGCGTGAACTTAAATGGACTCCAGAAGATGGTAGAGGACAGGAAGGCCTTGAAGAACGTTGTCCATAGGGTCACAATGGGTCGGACACGACTTGGCAACTAACAACAACAACATCTATCCTTACCCATTCTGCAGTCTGGAGTTTGGATGGTTATTTTCAAGTACTAGTTGCATTGTATCTACACAGCAGTGCAAACAGAAACAAGATAAACCTGCATTCAATTCTTTATATTCTGCAGTGAGCAAGAGACTTGTAAAGCACTCCATAAAATGAAGTATCTTTGCCTTGGGGAAATATGTACATGTAACTTCTGAATATTGGGACCACTGTTTTCCAACCACTTCTGCCAGTTCCAACAGAATTGGCATGTTCCAGGTACCATCAATAGAGTTATGTCTTACAGAAGCCAGGAAATGGGTTCTTCCAAAGTCACTTTTGATTTGGACTTAGGGAAGATTCTTTTTAGAGTTGGAAGCACTTTGATTCCCATTATCTCTCACTCATTATTTGGATATTTAGATATGTTTCTTGCATACATCTTGGGTAATTTTATTCTTACATAGGCAACACTTAGGTACAACTTTAATAAATAATAGCTGAGAAATAGAATGCATTTTGGAGGGAAGGGGTGGAACATAAATATCATGTTGCATTTTACAAGAGTTTGCAACACATTCAATGAACTCTTTTACTACTTCTTATCCTTATATATTGGAGGGTATGTAAGAAGTGATGGGTCAGCAAATGTCTATCTTGGTCTAATATCCATCCTGGACAGTAATTGTGATGGAAGGGTTTTCTGTTTGTTTTGGTCTATTTTACATAAATAGAGTTATACCAAAAACTATTTTTTTTTCATTTATTTCCCATGTTTGGTTGCTTTAAGCTATTTCTTTAAGTATTTGAGAAAATTGCTCAAAGGCACGAATGTCAACTAGTTGGTTTAGAGGAGGCAGAGTTTAGAATATTTCATCTATGTGCTACAGTGTCAAAGCAAAGCAGAACCCCTCCCCATCTCCAAGGTATATGTTGTTAAAGTGCTACATTAGGTGTGGTTGCCATACTGGAAGTAGGATGTTTTAAATGAAATATAAAAGAGATAAAATTGGTAGTGGTTGTTAACATTCATAAAGTATTACTATTTGTGTACTTGAGTGATTGAATATTTATCAAAATTCCCCCCAAAATTCATATATTCAGTCAGTTTCCATGAAGGTGATAATTTGCATTGCAGATCTCCTGGATTGATATTAACAAAGTTCTGACCCTAATTATCCAATTCCCATGTTTCAACTCTTATTCAGCAGGTTGCATAAATTACTAAGTAATCTCTGCCATTAATGTTTTCATTATAAATGCTCTAATTAGAATGATTAGAATTATATTTGTATTTGTATAATTCCTAACAAATGAAATCCTTCACATGTTTATTTGGAAATATCCTAGTTTGTCCAATGAGGCACATGTATCCATAGGAAAATGGTGAGAATGACAAGATGCCTTCAGGTGGGTCTTCCGTCCTACGTGGTCTTCCATTTGAGAGTATTTCCTACTTTTGAGTCTATCTGAATTTTCTCCCTTATCCCATAATTGCTATATGCAAAAGGAGAATCCTATTTCCAATTGTTAATATTTACAGAAATCAGATGATAATGCTGTACATAGGCTGAATAAGCATAACACACTTAGTTTCGAACAGAAATGGGGAGTTGAAGATTGCACATCTTCTTTTGGGGAAACTAATTTCCCATTTCTTCTATTTGCTGCTAAAATCAATTTGTGATGAAAGTAGAATCATGTCTACCAGCTACCTTCATTTGACCTGGATACTCAGTTTTTGTAGAGTCATCATCACATTTGAAAAAATTGACACTGTCAAATCCTTGACCTGTTTCTTGATTGTAGCAGGACACTGTGCTGAATTAAAGCTGCTGAAATATACAAAATATACAAAATTCAGAGGTGTGAAAAACTACAGTTGCCAGAAAGGTCAATCATCTGAAATAGATATCTCTATGCTCTAAACCCTTGGCAGTTGGTGCACACCATGAATTTCTATGGCCCATCCTTACTTCTGAGTTCTAGGATTATAAAATCTTAGAGGTGGGCTCTATCACATTTTCTCATCAGCAACAATTTTTATTGCCTGTTCGCCTTTCATGGGAAACCATTCACTGTATATAAAACACCTGCTTCTGAATCTTGTTTAAGACAGTGGTGGGATTCAGCCAGTTCGCACCACTTTGGCAGAACCAGTAGCTAATTTTTTGTTGTCTAAGCCCAGAATGGACTTCTGAAAGCGGCATCCACACAGAGAACTAGTTATTCACATATTTAAATCCCACCACTGCTTTCAACGCTTACACAAGCCATTATCTCTTATCATAGAGGGTGTTAGAATATAGTGTGGAGATGGGCTCTTATGAGTGTCAATGAAAGTTGGAAACAGAGTTTCCCCAAAAGAAGATGTGGTATGTTGGTGTATAGCCTATGAATGAATGCCCTTCCCTCTTCTGACAAGCAAGATTTGCAGAATAGGAAAATTATTTCTATTTGAAAAATTGCAATACCATGAAAAGATATTTCTCTTTTACTTAGAAAGCAGGGTTTACTGTAGCCTGCCTAGAATTAAACAATAATCTCTAGGAGTTCAAGCATTATCACATTTGTATTTAAAAGTTCAACATGAAGTAAAATGTGTTAGCATTCTGTTAGAGTCCTTCTTAAAAGTGTTAAGTTCTTATTAAATCATGCTTAAGGTCCAACTGGAAAACTAGCAAAAAAACTTGGGTATTTCCAAGAGGGCGATAATCATTCTTTGTTTTGCCTTTAACTGTCAGGACACATTCCATTATGTGTGTATATAATAATATCTTTAATACAATTAGTCAATTCCCACACAATTTTGGTAGAAATGAAGTTACAAGTTGTGGCAGATCTAGGGACCATTCACTCCTGTATCTAGAGGCACAGATTAAGCCACCATTTGCCAGTAGCAATGCATATGACATCCCTACTCAGGTGAATTATTGCAAATTATTTCTTGATATGCTAGATCAATAGTTGCTTCTCCTGTTTCTTTCACTTCTGTGACAGTTGAAGTAAAATATTTGTGACCTATTCATGTAGGCACTATCGTGAAGGTTTTATGCAGTCATAGTTTGGATATACCCAGATGCATGTCATAAATACATAGCATTAAAAGAGTCTCTGATATGAGAAGGATCGGGGTCCATAAGCCTTTCTTTTTTTAATTTTCCTGACCATGTGAAAAAAACCTTAATAAACCAAAACCATGATGAACAGCATTGGTCAAAATTTATGGACCCATCTAAAGATTATGGTATGTAAAAAATTACCACTTGGAATATAAGAAAGTCATTACTGAAATTTTGTTAATTTCACACATATGCACACAAATTTATATGACAAAATTAACAAATTAATAACAATAGAAAGAATAAATCTTCACAAAGAGGCTTTTTATTTGGTCTGAATACAAGAAAAGAGGATGAAGAAGCGACTTAGAACAGACTGAAAAGAATTACACCATGAAAATCCTCAGTTGTTGATATAATTATACTAATGCTAAATAGCAAAAAAAGGATATTTAGTAGAAAGGTGAAATGAAAAGGTCCATGCATAAGGGAAAATATATATAAGACAATGATTGCTTAAAAATAAGAATGAGAAAAATATATAGCGTAAGATATTTTGAAAAAATATATCATTGGCAAATACTTTTTGCAACTATACGAGAGCAGAGATAACTCTGACTAGAAGAGACAGAAAAATGTGATTTTGATGAAAAGCAAATTAAAATTGTTTTCAAACTGAATGAAAAGGGCTAAACAAGAAGCTTTAGCAAAAGTTAATGGAATTAAAAATAAAAATGATTTGGGATGAGAAATTAGTGGTATCTATGTATCGTAAAATGTCTTCTAGCTTTAATAAGCGTTCTGTCACAATATATAAATTTGAAGATACACAAATACTCTAAAGATAGCAAATAGAATGAGGTCGCTGATGAGAAATGAATGCCAAGAAAAGTGAAATCACTGTATACTAGAGAAAGTTTGTGCCCAATTTCTCTTAGGAAAGTGACAGTTGGGAATGTTAGGACAAATATATCACTAAGCTGAATGAAGTGGAAATGGAGCACAAAAAGATATAGAGTCAAGAATGAATGAAACTGAATGAACGTGGAATGAACAAAAAAAGCAAGCAGCACACACACAAAAAGGATGTTGTGGTAGTTTGAGCATATAGAATGAACAGGAATCAAATTTCAAAGGAAAGAAGAGTGAATGGGTCAAGAGGAAGGAGAAGGCTGCAAAAGTCAGGTTTGCCTGGAATCAGTAAGATATTTAGAAAGAGATAGGTGAAAAGTTTAACAAAAGAAATAAAAGGTAATATATGAACTGATGTGATCATGGTGGAAAGAAGGATCATTTACAAGAAGAGATACAGTAAATGATATAATATAAATTAAATTCAGAATTATATTTCTTTCTCTTTTTCAACCTCATTCATTTCATTGTTTTAACTCTTATTCCTTTCTTATGTATAACATTAGTAACTAGCAGAAAAAAAATCTTTCTTCCAAAGGGGTTCATTTAGATCAGAGACCAAGACACATTATATTGGAGCACAAATTGGTTGATAAGGCTGGAGGCAATTGGGGCCTGAAAAGGAATGGGATACAGTCCCTCTTTATAGATTTATGCAAACTAATTCTTCTACCTGATTGATTTATTATACTTGGAATTGATTGTCAATAATATTATTTGTTGTCATAATATATTAATTAAATTACCCTCATGGATTGCTTTAAAATATTAATATTTCTAGTAAGAGGCAGTATAAATGAGAGTATTTTCCATTATGCAACGGATGCTTTTATAGAAACAATATCCCATTGAATGTATTTAAATTGGTTAGTTTATTTTAAAGCCATGGTTCCCAGCATTGGCCCCTAACAACCCACAAACTTCTAATCCATTCTCAGTGACTGGCTACAGTTTTGCAATTAATTCCTTCACTTATCTTGTTAGCACTTTGTTACTTTAAGTGGGGCTGGGAGGTCCAAGCATTTTTTGAGTCTATAAATAGCCTATTGCCTTAATGATTCTACTCTAAATGTGGTTTAATATGTATTATTGGGATTTCTCTAACCCCCCCCCCCTAAAATTCTACTGCATAACCATGTAAGGAAATAGCATGATGGATATTGTGTATGTAGTGAATGTGTACACTTAAACTCCTTAAGTTACGATACATTTAGTAGAAGATGAGGGGGACTTGGAAGATCACTGGTTGGAAAGTTTTCAGCTTGTACTGTTTTATTACCAATGAGCTTCTATTGGTACCTGTATCAGGCTTGCACAACAAACTGAATATAGCCCTTCATCTTTATACTGGGGATTTAATAAAGTCTGTATTGTCATTGCTAACTTAGAAGGAACAGACATTGTATAATATTTCAAACTGCATTTAGATTAAAACAAGCACATTTATTTGTACTTTGTCTACTGTTAAAATGATGTTTGGAGATAGCAAACCAAAAAGCCCATAAGGTCACAAACAGTGAACTAACTCATACAATGACAAATTCTGAATTTCTTTCATGTGTGAATTATCTTTGCGTTTACATGGTCTTCCCTCTCTTTCTTTCAGCCTGTGTTCTGAGGATGTGGTCAAAACAATCAAGTGGTGACTACAATGGTGCACCTACAAAACAAGTGGAATTCCAAATTCATCCATTGCAGCCACCATGCTGCTTTTTTGACCAAACCATGCAGACTGTCTGCAAAGAATTCCATCCTCACCCCCCTTCATTTTTAAACTAGCTCTAGTTAAGGGCAAAACAAGCCTTGTATCTGAAGCCACAGATTGATTAAACCATTATAGCAACAAAACCAAATTATGACATTATTGAGAGGTATGCAACTGGAAAGAAAAAAGTTAGTTTTTTTCCTTCTCAGATGCAGGACAGGAAAAGTATGGGAAAAAAGAGGGGAAGGGTGCAAGCTCAATTTTGATTTTTATGCCATTACCCAGTGTCCCAGTTCAAGGTCATTAATTGAATCTTGATTAGATAAATCATTTCACCATTCACTACAGTAGATTATCTGGTATATTTGATTTAATTTAAATGTGTTTGCTAACACCCAATGCAGAACCAAAATTATGGGTTGCTTATACTTTAGTCTCGTCTAAAACTCCAAGAGGCTGGATAAAATAGAAACCTGGATCGTCCTGCCTTTCTTGACTTGGAGTCTTCCAAAAGTTTTGGATCACAAATTCTTCAATCCCTTTTCCTAGTTTTGTAGGACACCCAATTGTTAAAGACTATGCTAACTTCTTGAATTTTGAAAGAGTCCCAGAAAGCAGTTGGAATGTGGTAGCCCCTATAAAATTGATGCATAAACAGCCCTCTATTTTCTGTTCAGCCCAGCATTGCACAATGCTTGCTGCCTTCGGTGCATAAAGCAGGGGATATACTAGGGCTTTGATATATCGAGAAATAAGTTTGGCAAAGGAGCACTAAGACAACGAAAATAGTTGCAATAATTATTTGAGAGTCAAACAAATTCTGTCCAATCAACCCGACAACTTATTATCAAAAAGAATCTATTTCTTTGTCAAATCTGTCAGAGACATTCTGAATATATTATCATATTAATGTCATGATGGGACTCCTCCGGTCCTCTGAGTTTTGTTTGTTGAAGAGCTTCCTGGGGCGTTTGGAGGAACAAAGAGCGCTCTTTGGAACATGAGGCGTTCAGCGCCAGAGTATACAGATGGGCCCCAGTTCTTTGTTCCTCTCTGCCTGGGAGGCTGTTATGGGAAGCAGCCAACCTGCAGTCTGTCACAGTGAACATTGTTCAGTCATTGTGTACTTTTAATTGTTACTATGTACATGGAATCCAAAAGGCCGCTCTGGATATATAGTACAAGCACATGGAGGCCTTTGCCAGACCAAACAGCTGTCCTGTGATGTTCCCACATTCAGCGCCTGTCACCTTTTGCTCACTCAGTAAGCTCTTTCTGACACATGGCAATTCAAGCCAAAGATTTATTTACTAAACAGTCAATAAGAGAATCTTAGAAATGCCCAAGCTTTCATTCTTTCACTCTTTCCCAAATAGTGATTATTTCTGCACCAGTGATACCACAGCCTTCATAAGTTTAAAAAAATCCAGCAGGAAAACCAAACAAACCCAGCTTTCGAAGAGGTAACTGCTACATGTTGTTATATATTCATTTTTTTACACATAAACACATACCACTAATTTAAGCAATTTCACCATACAAAAAATTTGGAATGGCAACTCAGCAAGTCTTTATATAGGTATACTTCATACAACAGAATAATTATGCTTGGAATTTATAAAAAAAAATATCCTCCTAATGCCGAAGAGTTACAGAAATGTGTACTTCAAAGACACATTGTTTATCATGACCAGCCTTCCACACCAGGAGGGGACCTGGTATATTCAAGAGTCATCAATAATGAGAACCCACAGGGCGAGAAATGATTTTGCATGAATTAGCCAAGCCAAAATGATGCCCTCAAATCCTTTACAATACAACAAGAAACCCTTGATAGAAAAGAAAATGCTGTTGGCAAACATGCAGACAATGTTAGTTAACATGAAAGATTTTCTGATGATGAGCACCTTGAGAACTACCTCTGTAATAATAGCCAAAGAGTTATATAAATACTAGATAATCCCCCAAATTTATGCCAAGCTGTCTGGATTAGGAATGTCCACAGAAGTAATCAAAAGGTTAAGATGGCAGCCATGGCTGTGTGGGTACATTGCATGCATAATAGATATAAAAAGAGCTTGGCTTCAATCAGGGAAGTTATGGCTGCCACCTTGACTTTTTAAACTCCTTACCCCTATGACAGCCCCTGGTCTGGCTAAGTTTGGAAGTTGTCAGTTGGGGAAGTCTTTGTGGTAGAGGTAGCATAATAGAAAGTATATTTTTCAAATTTTGTTTTGTAGGAAATTCATGAGAATATCATGGCTACACAAGAAAATAGTAAAGAAACCTGGATTTAAACATCTCTTTAACTCTGGACTCAATAGCATAGTATAATTGCTATCTTTAAGTCAAAGCCTACTCCCACAATTATTATAATAAAATTTGGAAAACATTTAATTAAAACAGGACAGTTTTAGCAGACAGAGGAGCATATAGAGTTCTCAATTTTCCCCAGGTATTAAATTTGGGTGGAAGAATGATGTACCCTGTTCTGAGCTCTTGTAGAAAAGAAAGAATATAAGCCTGATGAAGAAAGAAGAAAAATGCACAGGGGGATGAGTAAAACTTTACTGTCTGAATAATAAAAGTTACCTTCCAAGTTTATGCCTAAAATCTGAATGAATTTTTAATTTGTTACATGCAGTTCCTGACAAATAGCATTACACCCAGTTTCTTGTTAACATTTTTAAACAAGATCTAAAGAGAAATTATATTATAAAATGAGGTTTTCAGTTGGCAGGAATTTATCTATTGTGCAAAAGTGAATTCTACTTATTAACAATATTCAACACTGAAACATATATCTCAACACAGCAGGCATTAATAAATCATGAATATTAATGTAATCCAAATCAATATAGTTGCTCAACTCCAGTTTAAATTAACATGGACACTATTTAAATATGGCTTTTGAAAACACATTCTTGGACAGCATTGCATATAATAGCCAGATTTAGATCAGCATTCTTTGCTTTTTCCTCCCAGGTCCCCCAGAGAGAATATTACAAATTGTATTAAACTAGCAAGAGGTGTATTTTATTTGACTGGCAAGAAAAGCAAGGTTAGGAAATGAAGTTGTTTCAAGAAAAGCCAGGGCTTCAGTATCCTTGCACATTCCCTCAAAAGCAGCAATCTTCTTTGATGGTACTACTTAATTTCAGCCTCAGTTTAAGGGGTCTGAAAATGGGACTTCCTTTCAAATAGATACCAGTCATGATTTTCCTGGATGCTGAAGATCTACAAAATATTTACTCATATACATTTTCCTCTGTGATTTGAGGAAAGGAAAAAAAAAACACTTCTACATATCCTATTCTTATCTATCTATCTATCTATCTATCTATCTATCTATCTATCTATCTATCTATCTATCTATCTATCTATCTATCTATCTATCTAATTTATAGTGCCACCCATCTCATGAGTAAATGACTCTGGGGAGCATACAACAAAACTAAAACAATGGACATAAATATTAAGGGAATAGCATCCAATATTCACTTTTGGTTCCAGATTTGGTGATGACAAGATGTGATTTGGCTTTGAAAGTCAGGATCTGAAGGCAACAAAATTTGATCTGAACAGATTTGAGTTTCTGTATAAGATTAAGCTTTAGGCAGTAATGGAAAAAACATCAAAATGCCTGGTGTTCCATTTTTTTTTTTGGCAGAATGGAATGAAAATACTAGGTATAGTAGATCCTTTAGAAGATAGGAATCCTACCAAAAAAAAAAAAAAAGACAACAACAGTTAGATATTTCGAAGGGTTTCATTGTTGTACAGTTTTGAAATATTTCCTGTTTTATTTGTTTGAAGGCCCAAATAGCAAGAATAAGAAAAGGACAAATCATCTGCTTCCAGAGAACTTTTGCTGGAGCAGTACTTACAGTATTCTTTTCTACCTGAAAAATAAAACTTAAAAAAAATATTTTTAATCAGAAAGCTCCCAACTAAAAACTAAAATGTCTACCACTTGCTGACCACTCAGATCCTGCTGGCAAGACTATTAACATTATCATTGGCAAGGTTAGACTTCTTTTGGGAGTGCTGATTGTGCGAAGAAGAAAAAGGGTAAGTGGGTGTGGAGTTGAGAAAAAGTAGAACACCAGAAAGAAGCAAGCCAGCTATTTTTTTTTTTGAAAGATTCATCAGAACAAACCTGTCTTTCTCATCTTCTCTGTGATTATGTGCTTCTAAACAAATCTGCCTAAACAAATTCTAGCAGAAGTGTGAGAAATTGTACAGCAATATTCTGTGAAGCAATCCAAAAGGAAGGATCTATGGAAAAATTAAAGGTATCAGATAATTGCTCCAAGACAGCCCATCACAGCCTGCGAATCTGACCCATCTCTCTCTCTCTCTCTCTCTCTCTCTCTCTCTCTGTGTGTGTGTGTGTGTGTTTGTGTGGGTGTGGGTGTGTGTATGTGTGTAAGAAAGCTGCAAGAATTAATGATTCTTTCCACATCTAAAAATGTTGTTTTCAATGGAAAGTCATTCTCTGTCATAATTTGAGGACAACTTTTTAAATTTAACATCTCAAAACACCTCAAGATGCTTCCATTCAAAGATCAGATTTGAGGGAATGTTGGATCAACCCACCTTTTACTGGGCGACCTCTTGGAAGCTTTACAGAGCTTTCTTTTTCAGAACACTGTTTTTCAACCTTAGCCACTTTAAGATGTGTGAATTTCAACTCCCAAAACTTTGAGAGTTGAAGTTCCACATGTTAAAGTGACTGAGGTTGAGAACCACTGGTTTAGAAGATCCAGCCAAGATCATTTGTCTGTCATATTTTCTCTGTGGGCTTTTATGCTTTCTACTTTCCATTTTTCCCCTTGTTCAATCCTACCATGTCCCCAGTTTATCTGGGTGAATTCTTGGCATTTCGTTTTGCACTTATCAGGATAGAGGGAGCCCACTCAGAAGGAAGGAAAAATGGGAAAACTGTATCAGTTAAAAATTATGGAAGGGAGAAAAAAAACCTTTTGTGCGCTGCAGCAAATGTCCCTGAGCAAGATTAGCATTGCTGTGAGCATGTTGGACTAGTCAGTTCATTGCCTGAGGAAAATTTGGAGGCAAAATTCATCAGCGCAGCTAGTGCACTTGAAAGACTCCAATACAGGGCTGTGTTCCTGGCCTAGCAACAACAAAACACCTGCTTGAAGTTGAGGGAAAAGAGCAAGCTGGCTGGAGTTCAAAAGACTGGGAGGGTAATCACACATTGCTTAACAAAAAAGTGAATTACTGTGTTCCTTTGTCAGGGGGTAGCTGATTTACATAGTCTCTTCTTGGCAATGCCCAGTGGGTTCGAACTTTTGAGATGTGCACAGTCAAACATTAAAACAAACAAAGAGGAAGAATGCTTGATACCTGTGTAATTCAACCACATTTGACTGCATACGGTTTGTGTTAACAGCTTCCTAGTGGCTGATATAGACAAGGATAGACAGAAATCTCTCATCTCTCTCTTCCTTCTCTGCAAAAGTCAGCCCTGGATCTATTGCAGGACAGGTTTTTGATTAGCTGTGATTGCTTAAAAGTATACTTGACAACTCCTGACTGTATCTTACACTAGCTTGACTTTTTAAACTATAAGAGTGAGACGTTTTAAATACTGGCCATTAGCAATGCTGTTGACTGCTTTTCTGAAGTTTACTGGCAAAAATAAAATTTCTGTAACAATTCATGGCAAGAGAACTCTGAATAAATCATTGTAATTTCATACCGAATAGCTTTTTGTTCTGTAATTGAATTTTACGTGCATGCTTTGGGATTATTTTTAGATTAGTTTCCATACAGAATGTTGTCTGCTGTGCAAGGAAGAAGCAGATCTGCCATTGCTATCTTGATGCTGTTAATAATGTAGAAAGGCATAAGAGAATGAAAGCAGACAATGCAATAAAATAAGAATGACAGTAATATTTCTGGAACTTATTTAGGTTATATTAATATTATTCATTGTTATTATCAGAAGAAGTACATATATGACTATGAGTGAATGCCCCAAATTTCGGAGAATATGAATACTGAGAATTTGAAATGATTTAATCAATCTGAGATTCATTCAGTATTTATATTCTTTTTTTGTGCCAATTGGTTTAAACTGATCTCCACTCTCAATCAGAAATTGCAGATAGGCCTTTTAATCTAAAGGTTCTTGGTTTATTTTGTTTCTTTACAGTTGATTATAGTATCCTATACTATACTATGTCATCCTGAGCTTAGTTATAAGCACATTCTAAACAAATATACTACAACTACTCTTACTGTGTGGTGTAAAATCAAACTCGGTTCTGTATAAACCTCATCTGAATCTGGATGCTATTGATTTGCATTGTATAATATTCAATAACATGTAATAGGATTTTAATAGCATCACATCCCAATATAATTATGATTGAATTAGAATTACAGTTATTATACATTAGTATAATATTCCAAAATTCACAGGATTCCCCAAACTGACTTGCTGACAATTATTACCTCTAGTCTCTTGCAATCTATATAGATATATTTGTTCTAGTACCTCTCCTGTGGAACATCATCCACCTGGAGATCAGGATTGGTCCAACCCTGTTGATAACCCTGATGAAGATATAGCTGTATTCCTCAGCTTGGGATCATATTGACATTTAGACCCCATGACACAGGGTTTTTTTCTTTTTCTTTTTAACCTTGGCTGCCAGCTACCTATTTTAGTTTTGTTGTTAGATGCCCAAAGCCTCCATGCTAATATTTAAAAGGGGTAGGTGTGAATGAGATAATTCAATTGTATCCTAGCCAATGAAAACAATGTGACTTAGATGTTTTTATTTTATTTTTTTCATGTAGTCAAATTTTAAAACTGCCTAACTCCCACACAGAGGGACTCTGGGTGATATACAAATGAAATATTAAAAATATGAAAACAGTGTATACAATTTAAAACAGGCAAGCAATGTTAAAGATTAATTAAAAGGCAGGGAGGATGGCTTTTAGGGTGCAAACCAGCCTCATGGCTGTGTGCTCCTCATGTTTTTGGACCTGTGGGGTCCTGCCTCACCTCTGGGTGGGGAAAGTGTTCCATAGGGTGAGACCAATGGCAGAGAAGGCTCTCTTCATGGATCCTGCCAGTTAGAATTCTTTGGCTGACGGGGTCTACAATATACCTCCTGTGACTGACAGGGTAGGGCAGGCTGATGTAATGGGATGAAGACAGTTCTGTAGGTAACCTAGTCCAGGTTAATGTTGGCTGTAGGGTTCTCTTATAATGATAATTTACAATCATCTCCTGCATATATAAGGAAATCCAACTATCTGCACATCTTCGCTCTGTGTGAAATGCAAGGACCAAAGGCATCTGCAGAGATCTTTTTGGATTTAAGGGAAAGTTGTAATATATATGTAACTGCAAACAATAACAGCCATTTTAATTCTAGTCTGTATTTACTTTTATTTATATTAAGCTAAATAACACTAGGTTTCTCTTCTCCTCCCCCATCCCCACCACCAGGGCTTTTTTTCTCGGAGAAAAGGTGGCGGAACTCAAACCTGGCCACGCCCTCATCAAACCCTAGGACCGCCCCTTTAGAGAACAGGAATGCAAGTAAAATTTGGGAGGGGCTATTTCCGGTGTGGGAGGGGCTATTTCAGGTGCGGCCGGCCCGGAAAAAGGTGCCGGAACGCGGTTCCGCCGCATTCCGGCTGAAAAAAAGCCCTGCCCACCACATCAATTATGAATCTTACAAATCCTTTGCTTCTGTAGCAAGTCTCACTAGTCACGAGGACCCCCCAAATCCAGTAATAAAATTTAGGGCTTTAAAAAAAGACCATCATCAAACATTTTATGGGAGCAGATGGATCTGTCCAAGCTGACTTTACCCATGGCCCTAAAAGATTCTGGATTTGTTGATCTGTCTCTGACCAAAATTATGCATATAAATTGTGTAAGATGAATGCAACCCTTTCCCAAAGAATAATCATTTTTTAAAAAAAAAAAACTTTCTCTTATAGATATTCCAACCTCCATGTGTACTGTTTATCTCCCTCATCCCAGCCCCTGCCCTCCCATACGCAAGCTCAAAAAATGAGGAATTTGACCGGAGACAGGGTAGTATAAGTTGTTGAACTCAAAGTAGGGACATCTTGGTTCTTATCTAGACTGAACCATGGAAGTTTACTGAGTGATTCGGGGCCATTCTCTTCCTCTCAGCCCAACCTACTTCACTTTTGTTGTGGATAAAGATAGAAGGAAGGAGCAATGTGGATGCTATCACAAGCAAATGAAAGAGGATGAAGATCTAATGAATAAGTAATAAGTAATCTCTACTAACATACATCTCACCCCATTAAGACCCTTGAAAATAGATGGATATCTAAATATATCTAAATGAGTGATTATTTAAAATGATGATAGATGACACTTGACATTGTACAAGATCCTTAGCAGAAGAAGCTGAACAATGGGGCTTGGTGGTAAAGGGTTGAGGAGGAGAACCAATGCTGTCTGGAATTAGTTTCGTATAAGGTAATGATGGTATTAATACAGGTGGTCCTCAACTTACCACAGTTCATTTAGTGACTGTTCAAAGTTATAACAGCACTGGAAAAAGTGACTTATGACCATTTCCCACACTTACGACTGTTGCAGCATCCCTATGGTCACATGATCAAAATTTGGACACTTGGCAATTGACTCGTACTTATGATGGGTTGCAGTGTCCTGGGGTCATGTGATCACGTTTTGCGACCTTCTGATAAGCAATGTCAATGGAGAAGCCACTTTCACTTAACAACCATGTCACTAACCTAACAACTGCCGTGATTCACTTAACAACTGTGGCAAGAAAGTTGTAAAATGGGGCAAAACTCACTTAACAAATGTCTCAGCAACAGAAATTTTGGGCTCGATGGTGGATGTAAGCCAAGGCCTACCTGTTAATGTGTTCTATTTTCCTGCAGGATTAGGGAAAAGGTACTCTTTATTCTTGCTTTGCTGCAAAATAACAGTGTGATGTTTTAAGCCGACAAGCTAATACTTATCCAAAGGCATTCTTGACCTCATTGTTTTACTAATTATAGTAAAACAATAGCTGATCAAATGCATGTCTCATTTGATATCATTTCACTATGTCTTGTCTAGCACCATAGCCCTGCTTCAGATATTCCTTAAAAGTTGGTGCTAGATAAACTTAGGTAATTCCATTCAGTCTTTATGGGTTCGTGATATAAAGAACATGAATTGTATGTCATCCATTTAGTTTTCTCTGACAAGACTGTTCCATACCCAGCAACTCATTGAGAAATGCCTACTGAAACCAATAAATTCACTGTAATCATCATAATGACATCTTCTCAAAATGTTTTTTTTATTTCTCTCTCTCTCTCTTTACAAAAAACAGATAGAATTTCATCAAAACGGGAATAAATATTTAAAACACAACCAATTTATGCATATTTCTGAAACCTGAGAGCAAGATAGGGAAGACTTGCAAAAAAAAAAAATCCACTAAAAATCTGCGGAAATAATTTAGCTCTCTTGTCATTGCTGACTGACAGCTCTAATAAATTCCTACATTTTAAGCAGTCTTACATTTCACATGCATTTGCTCCTTACTCCTGTGCAGAGTGGAACATCTATTGTCAAATGCATAAAATAACATTAGAAATGCAAACTTAATGTAGCCCACGGTAATGTGTTATTTAAAACTTATGAGCCCGAATAAGGGCTTATTTCTTCTAAATTGAAATTTATAGTTTCATTTTAGAGTGCTAACTTGAATACTGATGGGGCTTAGGCATGTTGCCATAAAATAGGAATGAAAAACAAAGCAAGTAACGATCAGGCATAAAGCAGCTATTATGGAAATGTATAGAAACCTTTCTGAAAATTGGTTCTTAGTTACCTGTATCAATAATAAAGACAACAAAGCTGATGCTAAATACCATCTCTCACCAACACTTAATATGTGGAAAGGTGTATCCATCTCTGCTTTTGATCTGGCCTCTATGTAGGTCACCTGCATCAAGTTGGTTTCCCAAAATGCATTATGTCAGAAAATGAGTACAAATTCTCACAAATTAACCCCTCTATATGCACACCCACACACAGACATAAGCATGGACACACGGACACACACACGGACACACACATGGACACACACATGGACACAAACACGGACACACACATATAGACAGAGAGATAAAGTATGTATAGAGAAAGAGAGACAAACCGATTTTAACAGTAAAAACTTTGGAGTTACAAAACTAGTCATTTAGGGTTTACTGACACACTAGATATTTTCTACAGCCAAAGATCCGATAATGCTTCAGGAAGATAGGCAGCTCCTTTTTTCCCCCTACTGTAATTACCTTTGTGTTACAAGACTGGCTGTAGATAACTGACCTCACCAGATCTTAGGAAAGCCAAGTAGGGCAGGAATGATTACTATTTGGTTAGGAAGCAACCAAGCAATCTAAGGGTGCAGAGTGGGGGCCAATCTAGTATAGTGGTTAAAGCATCAAGCTAAAAACTGGGAGATTGTGAGTTCTAGTCCTACCTTAGGCATCAATGCAGCTTCTCTCAGCCTAGGAAAAAAGCAAGAGTCGTACTACTCCTGAAGTAGCAAGTGTACAATCTGGAGGTCCCACTGATCTCATAGCTCCTGCTACAGAACAGGTAGAGACTGTGGCCATGAGACTCTTTGCCAAGCTTTAATGGATACATCACCTAGACCTTTCTAGAGGCTTTCTATAATGGAATGTGGAAAAAGAAGGAGAAATGCTGCCAAGGACAAGAGTACTGGATAAGGAGCTCACAATAGCTTAATAGTTACCAAAAAAGTAACCGAGAAAGGACCTGCCCTAATAGCAATAGCACTTAGACTTATATACCACTCTGTAATGCTTTAGAGAACTCTCTGAATGGTTTACAGAGTCAGCATGTTGCCCCCAACAATCTGGTTCCTATTTTACCCACCTCGGAAGGATGGAAAGTTGAGTCAACCTTGAGCTGGTCACAATGAAATTCCTGTCAGTGGGCAGAGTTAGCCTACAATACTGCAATCTAACCACTGTGCCACCATGGTTCTTGGCGTAGTGAATGAATTAGGCAGATAAAAGTGGGAGGCAGGAAGTTTGCATTTTCAGGCTTGCAAGATTGATGTCAGCCCTCCCAGGTAAATCAGACAGCAAACAGGACTAGATGAACTAATTCTACCTAAGCATAAGGCTACATAAAGAGAATCTTGCTAGGCAGGACCTTTCACAGTTTATTTCTGTGACCATTAAGTGATTGCATGCTCCCATCTCTCTGTCTGATTATTTCCTAGGTTGCATCTCTCCTTCTCTTTCCTCAAGGCCACTAATACATTCCATTACACTTTCAGAACAGTAATTTACGGTTTTATCATCTTGCATTTGGATTCACTCTATATGGAAATACTTGAAGGATGATTCGGAAGTAGCAGCTGATCAAAATGCATCTCCCTGCTTGCTCATGAGTAAGAGACAATACCGCAGTAAAACACTAATTTTGTAGAAGGTGCATTGCTGCCAGTAGGCTTCTAGGTTCATTTCAGGATGATGGTATTACCTATAAAACACACCTCCTTGTTACAATCAGAACCACCTCCTCCAGGTAGAATCTGCCTGTTGAATTTGCACTTGATGTAAGGACATCTTGTGGATTCCTCCCCCTCCCCAAAATCTCCATGGTGGTGGGTGTCCAGAAGCCATTCCATTAACTTTGGAATAGTCTCCTTCCAACAATTAGGAGCAATGGGCTCCTTCCCACTGTTAGTTTTATTAATATTCAGGAAGGTTGTTGAGGCAATGCTGTTTTAGTAAAAGTTGGATTAAAGATAGGCGTTGGACAGGGATTGGATTTAAGGTGGCTGAAACAATATGTAGGTTGCTAAGTTGTTTTTTTTACTATACAACTAAAAGTAGGCAGCTACTGTATCTGGGATGCTTTGATTGAATTTCTACACTGATCAGGAGGTTGGGCTCCATGGCCTAAATGGAGTGTTCTCAAAACTAGGTCCAACATCCTGCATTGGTCCTGCTGTTAACATTATTGAAACAAAATAAAGCAAATAACCAAAATTAGAAATGTGCAGAAGATGGATTTAAGTTTATAACACCCCTGGTGTTCTGGAGGAAAGAACTGAGTAACTATAGTGTGATGCATCTTTCTCTGGAAGGTGTTTCTGAGCCATTTAGATCAATGCGATAGGAAATACCTTTTTCTATTTTTTTTCCTCTTTGGGTGAGACACTTTCATTCATTTCTAGGTAGCAAAAATAAAAGTACTACTATTGGGCAAATTATCGTGGCAAGAGCAAAACATACTGATCATCTCAGACATCTAACCTGCTTCTTTTAAGAGAAGATTGCATTTCTCCACACATATAAGTCTATTAGATTTCTAGGGAGTACAGGTATAATCCTTGACTTATTACCATTCATTTCAAAATTACAATAGCACTGAAAAAAGTGACCTGCAATCAGTTCTCACACTTACAACAGTTGCAGCATCCCCATGGTCATCTGGTCAAAATTCAGGAGTTTGGCAACCTACATGGATTTACAATGGTTGCAGTGTCCCAGGGTCATGTGATCGCCATTTGCAAGCTTCCCAGCTGGCTTCTGACAAGCAAAGTCAATAAGAGAAGTCAGCTTTGCTTAATAACCACATGATTCACTTAACAATTGCAGTGATTCACTTAACAACTGTGGCAAAACAATCATAAAATTGGGCATGATTCACTTAAAAACCACCATGCACAGCAATACAAATTTTGGTCCCAGTTGTGATTGTTAAGCCGAGGACTACCTGTACAGATGTTCTCTCCAAGCCCACAATGCCATCACAATAGCATTCCACTATTAATTCACTCAATATATATGGCTCAGCTTCATTCCACACCTGGAATATTGCAACCAATTTTGGTCACACTACAAAAAAGATGTTGAGACTTTGGAAAAACTTTGGAGAAGAGCCACTAAGATGATCAAAGTCCTGGAGATTAAAATGCAGGACTTGGGTTTGGCTACTCTAAAGAAAAAAAGAAATAGGGATGACATGATAGCAGTATTCCAGTATTTGAGGGACTGCCACAAAGAAAAGGGAGAGCAACTTATTATCCAAAGCACCAGAGGGCAGGACAAGGAACAATGGATGGGAAACTGATCAAAGAGAGAAGCAACCTGGAATTAAAGAGAAACTTCATAACAGTGAGGACAATTAATCAATGGAACAGCTTGCCTTCAGAAATCCAGGGTGCTCCATCAGTGGAGGTTTTTAAGAAGAGACTAGACAGTCACCTGTCTGAGATGGTATAGGTTCTCCTGCTTGAGCAGGGGGCTGGACTAGAAGACCTCCAAGGTCCCTTCCAGTTCTATTCTAAGTATGTTGGTAGCAAAAGTTACATTTATAAATATAAATATGTTTCTTTTTTAAAAAAGTCTCAAAACTGCACCCAATAAGAAGCTGAAATGTCCATGGCTGCATCTGCTTAATCCATGTTAATTGATTAAGTTATTTAATTAAGCAGAGAGAGAAGAAATGAGGTATTAAAGCAAACTGTATTTATTCTAATAAACTGGAAGTAAGGCCATCTAAAACAATGTATTTGTAAACTGTGCTGTTGTCTCCTACAGTAATAAAATATTAATAGTGGACAAAGGAGGGAAGTGATATTTCTAACGGCAAATTCTTGTAGTTCTGGACATCTCAATCACTATGGGCTTCACTGAGACAGCTCTGGCCTAATTTCCTTTGACTCTGAATGTGTGCAAATCAGAGAGAAATATGAACTGACGACAGACAGAGAAAACCAACAAAGACAGAAAATCATTTCAAACTGCACCCTTATCAATATTTTACTAAGCCTGGTTGACTAGACATCTTTGAAAATTCAAGAAGTTGCTTTGCAAGAGTTTGAACTTCAGATTAGAGAAGCTTGTAAATGCTATTTGAGTGTGAGGAATTTTAAATCTGAAATGAAAACATGAGGTTAGTTCATGGGAATGCATGTTGCATAAAATTAATAGTTATTTGCTGGAACTTAGCACAAACAATTCATACGGTTTGCAATAAACAAGGGCTTGAAAAACCTTTTTTTTTTTAATGTGCTGTTCTCTGCCTACAGTGTGCTAATAGGCCATGCAATCATATATCTACTTGGAATTCATTAAAATTGATATAACTGTGACCTTGAATTTATGGATCAATGTCATGATACCATTAAAGTCCTTCCTGATACCCGGAAGCAAAGAGTTTGCTTTTGTTCCAGCCTCAATTGCCTCTTCAAATCCCGCTGGTGTTGCCTTAAAAGTTTGAGAGCTTTTTAATATTGCTCCTACTGCTAAGAAAAACAGGAAATTGACTCCAATCTTGACCTTTGACAGAGTAACCTACCAATTTGATTAAATTATTTCTTCCAAATTAGGGCAAGGAATATCAAATACTTTTTTTTTAAGAATAGCTTGGTTTGTAAGAAATTATTCTCTGATGGAGAAGAACAAACTGATCATTGATGTGCACAATGCATAACGTTTAGGACATCAGAGACACTGATCTTTTTCTATTACTTTTTGATATATTACAGAACCATTAACAAACGGCACCTGAAACTAGCAAATGACAAGAAAAAGAAAACAAGGTAGACGCAGAATGAAATATAAAGAACCACAATATATCTAACCTACTTCATCAAAGACTTCTTTAAAATATAGAAATAAGTGCTTGTATGCATACATCATTTAAAAGTACTGATATTGTCTATTCAGAATTTGAGTAAAGAGCCATTTTAGAGTAAAGAGCATTTATCAAGGCTCCTGATATAGAAGCAAGACAGAAGTCTTGAGGGAAAGGGCACTTTGGGGTAGTAGTTTAAGGCACAGGCTAGAAACTGGGAGACTGTGAGTCCTAGTCCTTTCTTAGGCAGAAAGTCAGTTACATTTTCTTAGCCCTACAACACATCACTTGTAAAAACCTTGCCAAGAAAACTATGGATTTCTCCAGCCAGTTTTCAGGGGTCAACTCAAAGGCCCATGTGCACACACAAACATACATACACAAAATTGGATGTGGAATTTGGTCCATCAGAATTTACAAATTTACTGATTCAGAAACCCAAAATGCAAACATACATTACAGTCCAGAGCTTTCAGAATGTTGCAACATAGTTTGCAACTTTAAAATATGCACAAAATTTATATCTCAGAGAAACAAGTACATTTCCTATTGAAAATTTTAAATAATGGGCAGGCTAAGAAATATATGCACAAAACTGTATATTCAGATCATAGCTATATATAAAATATACATGCAAATTACAAAGGGCTTTATAGATTGACCCTAGTTTGAGTTGGATAGCTGATTTGATTATTTGATCTAATTAATATTAGATCACTTGGCTTAGATTAATTAATTAAATTAACTAAACCAATTAATTAATTAATTGGTTTAGATTAACCAATCTAAAATTGATTCAATTAGCTTAGTCCTTCTGAGTTTCTGAACTGATTACAAAAAGGAAGCATTTCTTTGATTATCTCATTTTTAAAGCCTATATGAAAATTGGGGGACAGACATTAGTTTGCAAAGAATTGTCCTCCAGTATTTACTTCCTAGCTACAGGCCTGATTAGTTCAAACAGAAATTTGGCAAAAATTAAATTGACAGTATCAACCAACTCTAGATCATTTTGAATCTTACAGAGACTAAGTGATTTTTTCTTCTCTGGCTTTCTTGGGCTTTATCTGTTTATTTTATTCATTTGTTTTTATATTAATATGGAGTTTTTAACAGTTATTGTGTTGTACGGCACCTAGAGTCACATGTTTGTGAAATATGTAACTATATAAATATGCTAAATAAATTGATAAATTGTTCTTAACCAGAAAGGAAAACTTAACAAATTAAGGGTTGTGTCCAGTAACTGTGAGAGGGACCTTGGAGTCCTAGTGGACGATAACTTGACTATGAGCCAGCAGTGTGCAGCAGCAGCCAAAAAAGCTAATACAATCCTGGGTTGTATAAACAGAGACATAGAATCAAGATCATGCAAAGTATTAGTACCACTTTATAAAACCCTAGTAAGACCACACCTGGAATACTGCAACCAATTTTGGTCACCATACTACAAAAAGGATGTTGAGACTTTGGAAAAAATTCAGAGAAGAGCAACAAAAATGATCAGAGGTCTGGAGACTAAAACATATGAAGAATGGCTACAGGACTTGGGTTTGGCTAGTCTAAAGAAAAGAAGAAACAGGGGAGACATGATAGCTATATTCCAGTATTTGAGGGGCTGCCACAAAGAAGAAAGCATCAAACTATTCTCCAAAGCACCAGAGGGCAGGACAAGAAACAATGGTTGGAAGCTGATCAAAGAGAGAAGCAACCTGGAATTAAGAAGAAACTTCCTAACAGTGAGGACAATTAACCAGTGGAATAGCTTGCCTTCAGAAATTGTGGGTGCTCCATCACTGGAGGTTTTTAAGAAGAGATTGGACAGTCACTCGTCTGAAATTATATAGGTTCTCCTGCTTGAGTAGGGGCCTGAACTAGAAGACCTCCAAGGTCCCTTCCAGGTTCATTCTATTCTATTATTCTAAATTATTCTAAATAGAATAATATTCTATTATTCATAATTCTAAATTACGTGGACGGCAGCCATGACGTCTATAATAAAATATAATGAAAATTAAGGTAAATGTTTCTTTTACATTCTGTTATCTTGAGTAGTATGAAAATTCAAAAGCCCTTTAAATAAAAATGGCAATATTTCTCAACATTTTGGTACTCCCTAAAGGAAAAATAAATACGTAAAATAGGTAGATAGATAAATAGGTAGATATGTAGAGAGAAAGATGAGAGAGAGAGAAAGAGAGAGAGATGGATGGACAGACAGACAAACAAATGTTAAAAAAATAACCAATTCCTTAAATATTTCTGCAAGTATAAACACAAGTTTAACTACTACTCTTTCCACTTGAAATTTTCTATAATCTGCTAGGACAACTTTGAGATTTTGGTATGAAGAACCACTAGAGACAATTTCCCAAAATTATTGTCTTCTCTGTTCCACTGATGGAAAATTGCAATGAATCAAAAAACCTTTTTAAGTCAGGAGTGGGAGGACCACATGAGTGAATGCAGTCAATAAATATTTCTTAAAATCAGAAATTAAAAAGTATTTGTGATGGATACTTTTATAAGGATCTATTTTATCCTGAGTTCACAATTTGTTGGTTTAATAGGTAGTAGGTTTTCAAATCTTTGGGACAAGTTATTCTAAACATCTTAAAATAATACAACCTCTAGATGTTCCACTAGACTGCAAGAGTTGTTGGGACCTAATGAGGTGGAATAGGAAAGTATCTTGGGAGTAATTTGAATAATAATGGGAAACAGAAAGAAAAGAAGAAAAGAAGCACTGCTTTCAGTTGCTTTTCTGCTTTACACTGCCCGCACATGCAACTGCTCTGCAAAGGAAAGGAGGACTAATCTGAATCCAGGTTTTAAATGAAAATATATAGTATAAAATCTCACTATTCTTTTCTCCAAGTTGCTTTTCAGTAAATAAAATAGCAAGGGTGAGATAATCCTTCTGTCCAACCATATTAAAAAGAATATATCAAGAATAATTTTCATTCCCACCAATAAATGCAGTAGCAGAAACTATATTCCAATTTCTTTACTGCATAAAATGTTTAAGAATGGAAATGCTACTGTTGATTGTGCCTTCCTCTCACATTTCAAAGTTACTTTCATCATTTTAAAATATAAAGGCAATAATTGTTAGAATTCTACATCTTTAATGGGTAAAGTCCACCATCAGAATGGAGTCAAGTATCACCAATATGCAGTGGTGGGATTCATCCGGTTCGCACCAGTTTGGCAGAACTGGTAGCTAATTTTTTGTTGCCCAGGCCCAGAATGAACTTCTGGAAGTGGCATACACACACAGAACCGGTTGTTCACATATTTGAATCCCACCACTGCCAATATGCATCAAGCTATATATTTTCATCCTAGCCCCACCCAGTGATGCTATCAAAGTTTCTTCCCTGGAAGCCATGAGACCAAGAGCAAAACCAAGTGGTTGTGGGTTTGTGGGTTCCCTGGCTTGGAGGATGCCTTGTATAGGAGAGAACTGGTACACAATTTGACAGTCCTCTTGAAAGCAATAGCACCTCTGTCTGGTCATTCCCCTTAACCCCTCTCCCTCATTTCCCTTTCCCTATCTAGTCTATTTTCTATGTTGATTAGTTCAGCTTACACTGTTTGCACGTCCTAATAAGGGCACAGTGGCATGTTTTTGATAAGTTATTTGAGAGTTTAACTTGCAGGTTTGTTGATTACACATCAGCTGGCCTTCTGAACCCAACAGCGTCTGAATTCTTCACAGTAAAATGGAAAGTGCCAATTTCTAGTTCAATAGAAGGAGGGAAGAGCAAAAACCCAAATAAAATAAAATAAAATAAAATACATTATAAAAAGGAACGGTGGAAAGTATTGGGAGGGGAGGGGAGGGAAAGGCAGATGGAGGAAGCATAACTGTGGCATTCAGGCCTGTCATTGCAACAGTAGCTGCCCCTGTCCGTGTCTAATGTAAAGGTTATGGAATATCATAATCCCTTCTCTGAGCTCCTTTACAGCAGCAATGATGACTAAATTTCTTGTGTCTTATCACACTGTCACAGGCTCCATCCAGAAGTAGGAACTGTGAAGAAAACACAGCATGGAAACCAAAGAGCAGATGATCAGATTAACTTGTATTGGATTTTTTTTTATTTTTGTAAAAAAAAAAAAAGTAGGGCTCAATCTAACTGGAACAGGCTGGATTCTGGGGCATATGGAGATTTAAGCCATCCACAGTTATTTTCCCTCTCACTTTTTTCCTCCTCCCTCTTATCCGTCTCAAGATTTATTTATTTTAAATGTATAGTGTTAGAGATATTATATCTCCCTGACGAGTCAACTTACAGAGATCTCCTTTAGACATTTAAATCATCTCGCTGGCAGGCGGGGCTCAGAGTTAGCACTTCAAGCCTCACAAGGGTGGTATCGGGTGGGCAGAAGGATTTCAAGAGGCCTTTAAAAACATCAGAGCTTTGATGAAAAGTAAAAGTTCTCTTGGTATTCAGTCACATCGTCTTTGCCCCCATGTAGAATCTGCCACAGTACTAGATAAAGAAATCTCCGCGGAATATATCTGCTATCTCCAGGCATCTGAACAGTGTCTGTGCATTGATTGCCAAAGAAATATATGACAGTCTAAGTTCAGTTAGAGGAGAGCAAGGAAATGATCTCCCTAGGGCACCAATGCAAATTGAGTCATTCATTGATAAGGGGGAAAAATCATTCCACTAATATAACTTGGCTCCAATCCAGTAGAGCCATATCTGGATAACCTGTTAAAAATGTCAACTCCCACCAAGCAAATGTTAGGTGGTTTAATGAGACGAGGGCACTGAATGGAGCTGTGTGCACACACACCCTTAAACAGTGGGTAGATAGTCTTTTATGATATATATTTTTTCCTTAAAGGACATTGTGCAGGCAATTTATCTGCACAGGTATCACTTGTGTATGTTCCACAATTTAATGGTAATAGAAGAATGCATAGTACTGGATTACGAGGAATAAATAGATTACATGGAATATAATTAATGTTCAGTAGTTATATGATATTATATCCAAGATCAAAGCAATCAACGGATGCCCCACTCAACATGTGAGATGTCCATGTGGCAAATGTTAATACAATCTTCAAAATGACTCTCTTTTGTTACTGATAAATGTAGAAAATGTGATGAATTTTGAATAACTGCAGAAATGGAGTTCAGTTCTAGCAACCCGATGTTCAAAACAGAGCCCCAGCATTTTCTAACTTATAACTGAATATTACACTATTATCTATGAATATTCATGTAATTAAATAATGTTTGCAATGGAACCTCCCAAGAAAGCTTATATTACACAGTAGGTAGAAAGCCACATTCTGCACAAATGAGAATTGTGTTATTTAAAGCTATACAAAGTTAGCTTTAACTTCCATGCTTGATTTTTTTCAGTTAGTCACAGTTCTCTTTCCAGACAGTTAAGCCAGTTTCATCCCCATTTTGCATGTTTTCATGCTCTTTTTGATGGGTAAAATCACTTCTCAGGTTTTTTGAGATAATGTCATTTATACGAAAGTTAGAAATATTTCTTCTAAAAAATAAATTTGTTGCCCTGTTAAAGTAGTATAAATGGAAACAAAGTTAACTATCAGACTATAGAAGTAAGGAAAAGAGACAGTCAAATGATAGACATTTGATAAAAAGATCATACACATTTATGGCAAATAGTAAGCTTTGGTTTCTTATTTTATATATAAAATATTTTTAGCCATAAATATGTATGATCTATTGATTATAGATCAAGAAATAGAACTTTTAATACTCTTTATTTAACATTTTTATTTTCTTTTACCAACAAAATAAAATACAAAAGAGAAAAACAGAAAAATGAATATTCAACAATTAATAGTGAAAAGAAAAAAAAATCTTGTGTACAAAAGAAAAGAAAAGAAAAAGTTAAAAAACCCCAAATAGATCAAATATTAGACATAAAAAGCTGGATGCTGAAAAATAAAGAAAAAATACTCTTTGAGTATTTTTAATTGTATTGGTCTTTAATGAATGGATATTCCAATCTGATTTGATCAAGATATGAGGTGCTTCACAAACTCACAAAGCTTGTGAGCAGGTATAATTTTATATACATAGTCACATGTTGCCCAACATTAATTTAGTGGGCAAGAAGTTTGTGGAGCACCTCATATTTTTTCCTATTCTTAAAATATCTCGTTGGCAAAGCAAATTATTCTGGTTAGTGCTGTTCATTTTTTCTTGTTATCTTTATTTTGGCCTGCTTATGCCAATCCTGTGTTCATCCTACCCCTGCCCCAAACCTCAAGATACTGAGTCAGACAGACAGAGCTGGGCTTCCTTGTTCAGGCCACATTGTTGATCTTTCTCAGCCACATATTCACCAGCACCAGGCAGGGGCCTCTTTTTTAAATTGCCAAAAGTAGTTTCTGATTAGGAATCAGGAGAGGTTTTAAAAAAATATTTTGTAGATATCTGGCTTTTGGTGGCAGTTGGTGGCAAAACGCATATTCCTGAACTGTAAAAAATTAATTGCCTAAAGCTGTGGTGGCGAACCTATGGCATGCATGCCACAGGTGGCACGCAGAGCCCTCTCTGTGGGCATGCACGCTGTCGCCCCAGACCTAGGCCTTCAGCTGGGTTTTATAAAACCTTTTCGCTTTAGGCCTTCACCGCCGTATGCAAAAAAAAAAAGGTTCAATCAATCAATTTCAACTTCTCGTGGGAAAAAAAAGATCTCACAAAGTTGGAATTGATTGATTTACCACCACAGCCACGCCCACCCAATGGGCCACGCCCACCCAATGGGTCACGCCCACCCAATGGGTCACGCCCACCCGGCACCCGACAATACATAAGTGGGTTTTGGGTTGCAGTTTGGGCACTCAGTCTCTAAAAGGTTCGCCATCACTGGCCTAAAGCAAATGCTGTAAACTGAGAATGCAAAACATCGGCACACAACTCTCTTAAAACTTAACTTCTATAATAAGAACCAATACTTTTTGGTTGTTTTGTTTTAATTAAAGGGTGGGGATACTCTTTAAAATGGCACAGTAGCCTTTGCTTCCCAATTTGTGCCCATTTGCGGAAGATAAGGTGAAACCAAGAGATTGAGAAAAGGAAAACAGATTATTTAGAAAATCATAGAGGGTAGAAGAATGTATTTATTTAATTAAATAACTGAGGGATCAAATGCGGAGTTCCATCTCTTTATTATATTCAAAGTGTCCTGTATATGATGGGCTTATTGTTCCAAAACAAATAAAAATGCAAACCACCTAATGTTGATGAAACAAATAATCTTAAATTGTTTAATTTTCATTATAGCAAAATAAACTCAAATCCAAGGAACAATTATATCAAGGCAATGTCAAATACAGAAAGAAAAATAAGATAAAAAAAACCCCAGTTCTAGGAATTGCTTTTTTGGGGGAAAATGTTTAAATATCAGCAACTGCATGAAATGGATGATTGCTTATGTGCCATCAGGTAAAATTTTAGATAAAGAAATTATAGAACCCGAGCAATTGCTATAAAAGAACTCCCCCCTTTTCTTTCCCTCCCCCTCCCTCTCTCTCTGCAGTCATCTTATTCTATTTGTTAATGTACTATCCAATAATAGGTAATAGATAATATGAAACTAGCTGAAATTATAACAGCAGAAAGTTATTTTGAGCTTATTTTATAAATCCCAAACACTTTTATTTTTTTAAAAGATGAAGATTACTTAGGATTGTATTCAGAATCCCTTGACAATTTTAATTATTATCATTACTGCATCAGCTAAATGAAGCTTCCATATTCAGAGAAAGTTCCTTCTGAATGCAAAATATCATGGTCAAGCAATTTCTTCCCCAGAGGTAGAATCTGGCTCTTGTCAAAATTAAGATGATGAATTCAGAATATAGTGAATTTGAGAATATCTTTCTTTTTTTAAATGCATGTTGTTTTTTTCTAATAAAATGGGAAGGTAGGGAATAGTGATCATTATCTCTTCCCCATCAAGTAGCAGCAATATATTTGTGGCTGTCACATAAGGAAGGAACAAACACAGCCTCTCAGTGAAAAGTAGCGTCTCAGCAAAAATAAAGGCAAATCAATAAGTTAATGGCATGAATCAATGAGAAAGATTTGGGTGAGATCTTAATTAAAGGAAGAACAGGTGATACAAATTATGTTTCCAATGTATTGATATAACAGAAGGCAAAAGGTTGCATGAGGATCAATTTTTAAAACATTTGATTTCCTTTTGACTAGATGCTGAATCCTATGTATATGTCTACACAAAAGTCAACACACACACACACAGAATTATTATTAACTCCAGTTATCATAGCAGAACAAGAAGGCATGAAGAATAAGGAATTCACTCTACCTTATCACTTGTGGTGGAACACCTATCAGGATCATAGAGGAGGCAGCAAGACAGTTAAAGGAGGAAACTTGCCCATTACAGAAGAGATTATTGAGTCCTGGGAAGGAGTGGGGAGCATGAGAAAGGGATTCAGAGTAATACCTCCTTAGTTACACTTGGTGTTAGCTGGGCAGGGAAATTACTTTGATAGCCTTTCAATATTCTGCTCCATTATCCTATGGGCAATACAATTCTTTCCAGAAATCCAATTCGTTCTTGTTTTCTGAGTTTTGGCCTCACAGGGTTAACGTCACTTTGCTTAGAACCTAGAAGTGAGAAGATTTGTCTTGGCACTTTTCAGAAAATACTAGAAGCGGCTAATTCCGCCTAATAAAGTATTAAGGGTTTAATCTCCCTCTATTGACAATGTTGAATCTGATGTTTACTTATAGCAAATGGATGTATAAATACAGGGGGGGGGGGAAAGACCAGGCTGAGGCTTATTATAGATTTTTAGTCAGAGGTCTCCAGCAGTAGCTAGTAACAACTTTGGGGGGAAATGTTCATTCAATTACTAATGAAGAAATCCAAAGCAAATTAAGATAAAGTTTTTTATGCTGAAGCCAGAGGAAGCATTAACTGCATCTAGGTTATTACATCTGTGCCCATATTCAGTTGGAGATTCTATGGAGATTTAATCAAATCTTCAGATCAACATTCTGAATTGAATTATTGAAGAATGTTGAAGCAGTGAATCAAATGGAATGCCTCAAAATAGATTTGACAATTTGATGGGGCTTTTGCACCATGGACAAATCCTCTTTCTTTCCAAATCCAGTCAACTTGAATTGATTCAGTTCAGAAATCTTAAATCCATGCGGTTGTCTTTAACAAATTGGACCAAGCTTGATTTGCACACCCCTGAGATTTATTTTTAAAAACTTTTAAAAGTTGTTCAAAACTGTGAATATGACCATTGCAAGTCTAAGTGTAACTGTCTTTGGGCATTATGCAAATTGATGTCTACTCATTTTCAGATGAAAGAATAAATAATATGCTCCCACTTCATGTAATAGTTTATTGTTTGTAGTATTTCTATCCATAGAGAATCTACACAGGACTTGAACATCAGTACGGAGGAAAGTTTCTATGGATAGAAAGGTCTCCCTATTATAGATTATCACCCTCTTTACATTGAAGGTACTACAAATAATTAGGCTAACATCTGTGTCCCACTCAAAAATAAGCACAAATCCTGAAAACAAAACATTTTATTTATTTACTTGTGTTGCAGTAGTTGGTGGATAAAAGGAGAATCTAAAAGAGGAGAAAGTAAGGATATTTGATAGAACTGTAAACTTATGTTAAGGAAAGAGTCCTTCCTAGTCTGTCTTTCATCTAAGAGTTGTCTTTCTTTCCCTTGGTTTACATGAGGGGGGGAGGGTCAGAGAGTTGAATCCAGACTCTGTCCAGTTACATCCAAAGGAGGCTTCCTGTTGGAAGAAGTAGGCTGGAGAGCAGCTTTCATTACTTTCACCTCAGCTTTTTAGCAGAATGCAAAATAACTTTACAAATTACCTCTTCGTAGCCATAACCCTTTCTAGCAGGCTCAGTAGAATTCTTTAAACACTATTCTGGATCCAAGTCCTTAGGACTTTAACAGCCATGACACTAATCCTTATCCTCAATTCTTCACTGCTTGCCTAAAATAACCCTCAAAGGATGTCAGTGAAGGATAGAAAAAGCAGGAATAAATGTTGTACACATAAAGGGAAAAGGAAGAAGGGGTCAAGTAAGAAACTGCTGGCAAGTAAAATATGGGCTGGCAGTCATCCCTTATTCTCCTTACAAAGTGCAATTATGGAGGCAATTATATTCATTTTTACATGCATCCTTATATTCTCACTACAAAGTGACTGTTTCAGTTGTTTCATAGCTTGGAGAACTGCCTGAAACTTTATTAATACTGTTCCACAGTTTGTATCTCCTCCCTGAAGCTGTCACTAGTCTGACATGCAGAATATTAATTGGAAGAGTTCCTATTCATTCCGGTTCCTAAAATGTGGATTTAAATGCTGTTTGCAAAAAAAAAAAATAACTCTAATAACTAATTTCACTCATTCGAGTAGTAAAGAATGAAAGCAGGATGGGAGAGGATCAGAATATAGAACTGAATATAGAAATCTTCTTAGTGTAGGAACCAAACTGCAGAAACCTCAGGAATGACAGTAGATACACTATAGTTTTCTTTAGTTCTCTATCTTTTAATGAACTTTTAGTTCAGGAATCGGGAAGCAACAGCCCTCCATCATATTGTTGGATTACAGTTTCCATCTTTCCTGCCTGTTGACCATGCTAAACCTGAAACATGTCCCATTCTTGTTTTAGTTGTACAACATTTACTATAACGAATAGCTACTGTACATCAACTTTTTTTTTCAACTGTTTAACATTACTACCTCTTATTCAAAGTTTTACTGAAGGTTTTTTTTGTTTTTCTTCTTCTATTCAGTCATACCTAATTCTGAATGTCCCTGCAGTTTTCTTAGCAAGGTTGTTTTTAGAAGTGGTTTACCACTGGCTCTTCCTACAGTTGTGAAGAAGTGACTGGCTCAAGGTCACCCAGATAGCTTAATGCTTAAGGCGGGACTAGGACCATTGGTCTCCCAGTTTCTAGCCTGATGTCTAAACTACCACACCAAACTGACTCTTTTTAATAGTTACGGATAAAAGCTAGTAATAAAAAAAAATCCTACAGTCATCCTCCATGGACATGTTTCTTTTTGAAAGTTATGCAGATGTTATACAAGATTCTGTTGACTTTGGTGTGCAGCATATGAATAAAGTATATTTTCTCTTGATGTTCCTGAACTGCCCCTCAATTTCATTGCATAGTTTATAGGTTTAGTAGGATGAGGAGGGAAATGAATAACATTTATTTCTAAATTAGTCATTGTTCTAAATTCTTTCTATGTGCCCAACACCAGTAATATTATCTGTAAATTTAACTTGATTTTGCTTTCATTTTATGCTAATCTAAACATTCAACAATTATAGCAAACAAAAAAAAAGAAAAAAAGAAATGAACCCAAAACCCAGATCATTAAACCTGATGTTTGGTATATCAACCATTTGTCAAAATAAATAAATGAACTCACCATCCAAATTTTCATCAGTAACATATAAGAACTAGTTCCCTTCCTCCCAAACATGAGCAATGGGGATTCAATTTCTTTATGATCACCTCTAGTTACTGAGCAGATCTGCTTGATAAATGTTATGTTTAGATGATATTGCCCCTGACTATATTACTCTAATAAATCATAAAGCATGAAGGTCACATATTTGAATAAATATGCGGCTGCGGTTGGCACGTTTCCCTTTTTAACCTAGTCTGTAATGAAGTTAGAAGTTAATGAAGTACTGTGGCACACAGATGACAGAGACACAACAGGGGCAGTGATTAATGTAAATGAGTTCATAGTCTGAAAGGAGACTTCACATGCACCCTCCTTATAAACAAGGAAAAATTCTAAAGATAAACTATTGCAACAAGCACAAAAATGATAAGAGGAAATAAGCTTGTTAAGTCCAGGATTCAATCTCTTTCATGGATCTGGTGAATGCCTATGAACATTGTTAACATCTGCAGCAGAATCCACAGGGAAGTTCTCTTTTGGTTAAACCAGTAAAATGGGAACGAACAAGGGTAGATTACATTTATACCCCTTGCGCCTTAGGACCCTGATGTCTCATTAGAACAATATGCAATCTGCAACATGTGCATAGGAATAATTGTAGGGAGATGGATGTGGGAAGTAAAGATATCAGCAGGTCAGCAGAACAATCAGATGGCTGTGATTTGTATCCTGAAATGATCTGTGTTTACTCTATTTGGAAGGCAACCTTACAATGTTCAGACATTGATTAACTTAGAAGGATCACTGGCTTAGAAAAAAAATGTTTTTGTTTAGTTTTGTTTTTAACACTCTGAGCTCCCCAGCTAGGATGAGCAGGAAACCTCAATCCTTAGGTTGCTAATTTTTGATAGAAAACTAATATCCTTGTAGGCCTAGTGCAGCTTGGAGAAATCTGGTAGGTCATATATAGAACTAGGACTACAAGCAAGCTGGCATAGTAGACATTCCTAAGAAAGTCAAGAAGGAACAGGTTGTCAAGACTGATATTTACAACATGATAGCTTTTTTATTATGACAATTTTTAGTGACAACAGCTACTACTATATAAACTTTGGTCACACTAATTTTGTACTCTAGAACAGCAATCCTCAACCAGGGACTGGTTTCATCAAGACAATTTTTTCAGGGACCGGGTGAGTGGGTGATGGTTTCGTATGCAACCTAGATCCTGTGCATGCGCATATGAAGCTTAACTCGCTCTCCTGTTGTGTGCATGGCCCGGTTCCTAACAGGCCATGGACTGGTACCAGTCCATAGCTCGGAGGTTGGGGACCCCCGCTCTAGAATTAATGTATTAGCCAAAACTCAATAATCTTTCTAAATCCACACCTTCTATAAACTTGGTAATAGGATTTTGCCAATTAAAAACCCCATGAAATAATAAGTATACTGGGTTGGGGAAATGTGTGAACAAAAATATTAATCAATAAAAAATAAGATACAAAATACTTTAGAGCAAAAACATTTTCCTTAAAATTTATATGAAATGTGGATATCTGGATATCTATTGTGAAACTGAAATGAACTGCAGTTTCACAGAGAATGAGAATGGGGGACATCCAAATGTATAGATTCAACTTCTCTACTTTAACATACACATATATGTGCATATTTATAGTACAGCTATGCACATTCTTTAAAATAGTGATTTACTTTGCATTTTTTTTCTCAATAAAGTGAAATATCTGTTCATGTCTAAATGAGTAGAGATAGCTAAAAGTAGTTTATGAACTATTCATCCAATAATAAAAATTCAATTTTGTTGTAAAATATGTACAGATATAGTTGTTGGATTGGAAAGAAAAATAACAAGCATAATGCTCATTATACATCTAGTGTTCATATATGTATGTATGTATATATATAATGTCTCTATGTGGAATAGATCAGAAATGCATCTATTCTGACTGAATATGGAAATTGTTCAAAGTCCAGTTTTGGTGCCTGCCAATTCCCTTTAGAATCATTTGTATGCTGAGATCCAGAGAGAGATACAAGTGGTCCTTGACTTATGATCACAATTGAGCCCAACATTTTCTGCTGCTAAGCAAGACAAGTTGCTATGTGAGTTTTGCCCAATTTTACAACCCTTCTTGCCAAGGTTGTTAAGTGAATCACAGCAGTGTAGTTAAGCGAATCTAACTTCCCCATTGGCTTGGCTTCTGTCAGAAGTTGCAAATGGTGTTCACGTGATCCCAGGACACTGCAACCATCATAAATATGTATCAGTTGCCAAGTGTCCTAATTTTGATCATGTGAGCGCGGGGATGCTGCATGCCATAAGTGTGAAAAATGGTTATAAGTCGCTTTTTTCAGTGCTATTGTAATTTCAAACAGGCACTGTATGAATGGCTATAAGCCAAGGACTACCTGTATAGACACATAGAAACAAGTTAAAAATTCAGATACAACTACTAACATGTTAACCTAAATACACCCAAACTGATTACAGGCAGGGCTTCCTGGAAGTCTTACATCAAGTTTTTTAAAAAATAAATCATGATTTAGATTGACTTAAACTTGAGACTGTTTAATTCATGATCCTCATAGCTGCTGCTTCTATACCTGTACTTCCATACAAAATGTATCAAAACATATCGCCTAAGGAATTGGCTAGTATTTGAGAGAATAATCAAATAAAAAAACTGAATAGTAATAAATTGAACACTGTTTTCCTTGGTATACGTTAATTTCAGAAACATTACATTTTATATAATGGTTGATTTGTATCTACCCAGTATACCTGCTGTATTTTAATTGCAAGTTAACAAAAAAAATGTTTTAGTTTTTTTTAGTTAACTTGCTTTAAAACATTGAATTTTATTTTAATGTTAATGTTATTATGCTTTTATTCACTTTTTATTTAATTTCTTAGAAATAGTGTACTTTTCTACTCACTGGTAAAATTAATTTTAAAAATACTATACTCTAATCCAATAAAATCACAATAGAGATGCAAACAATCTTAAAATCTATTAGAGGCCCTCAAAAAACTATTCATTTTTTAAAAGAATTACATATAAATTTCTAATTAATTATAAACCATCTGGCCTCTATATAGTAGAAATATAAAGGTTTCAACTCTAAAAACCACTAATGATAATGATGAAAATCAGGTTAGTACAATGTCCTTAAATAATTGATTGGGAGGTTTGCATCTTGCACATTGTGTTCAAAGCACATCAGTTTCCATTATGTGTGAAATCAGCCCTTCTCTTCACAGGACTATTATCCATACTAGTCTAGGCCCCTTAAATAAAGATGCATTATGTGTTTAATATCAGTAGCATATATGCATAGCCCAAGAAAGAAGCAGAATTGAAGGTACAGTAGTGAAAATACCCACCGAGCGATTAATTTTCATAAAAATCTCTGGTTGCATGTGCTACAAACATTTGCAGGTTTGACAGTGTAGAAATATATTTATTTTCTGTCATTCTAGCTCTCTCTCCCACCTTACTGAGATCTGAGAGCATTCTGAGTTCTTTCTTTAAAATTTCAACCTCCCTGGTAACATAAACTCTATGCAGAAAGCTGCCTGGACTGGGTTTGTCCCTTCTCCCAAATTTAGATTTTTTTGCACTCATAACCTGGTTATGACTTACGTCTCTTCTTCTATTTACCCGTTAACCATTGTCCTGGCATTTAGCCATGGGCTACTGGCTGTCTCAGCCAAATTCAGATCCATTGCTCATGCTCTCTGTGTTGAGATTTTCAGCCCTGCTTATTCCTTTCCTTGGCTTCCTTGATCTGGAAATCCCTCCCCTTCAAACACTACTAATGGATCTTTTTTTTGTATCCATGGGAGTAAAAGAATCAGACCCTATTTGGTCATGTACCTTGCTTTATTCTATTGTGAGGTTATATTGCTCTGTTACACGGCCACAGGGATTGCTTCTGAATAAACAGGTTGTAAAGAAATAAGCTAACAAAACCTTAATCTTTCTCTGGTTCTAAAATTCTGTGGTAGATATGAAATTCATCTCTCTTTCAATTTATATAAATATATAATGTCTAGGGATTATTCAGAATTAGAGCTATCAGATACCATCAGGGAAGAAAAATAGCAATATGCTGAACGGCCACTTAAAATGCACTGTGTCTTGATAATAATATAATATTTCCACAACTGTTTCTACTTAATGAAAATAAACATAAAACATTCCCTTCTCCTCCTATCAAATTCATTTCTTTGAGCAACAAAATGACAAAATGATTAGCTGTTAATAAGGAGCCGATTTAAAAGATTGACTGACACTGCATTACTCATTTAATTTCCGTTTCTCCCAGGTTCCCCCCTCCCATTTTTCCCAGCACAGAGGGAATTAATAATATCACATCAAAGGCCTCCGTTTAAATGGGTGAGAAAAAATAATTTAAAAAGGACACAGGCTGTGATTATTCAAACTAGGTTATTTGCACTCTCTCTTTTTCTCTTCCCCCATCTCTCTCTCTCTCTCTCTCTCTCTCTCTCTCTCTCTGTGTGTGTGTGTGTGTGTGTGTATGTATGTATATATACACACACACACTATATATATATATGTATATATATATACACACACATATATACTGTATGTATATATATACTATATATATGTATATAATATCACAGAACAACTTAATTTTGTTGGAATTGCTGTCAGTCACTAATATAAGAGATTTATTTCCATTTTATCAGTGGTATTATGTTCAATCACATTTCTGGGACAGGGAATATGGGGGAGTCTCAAACAAGAAATCTGATAAAAAGGATATAAACATGAAAAAGTAAAGCAGTGACTCAAGGAAGACAGATTACATTTTCCACAGTTTATTTTTGAAATATTTTTCATCCTCATTGCCCTTCTCTCCAGCCTCCAGTTCTTCTTCCCCTCCCCCTTTATGTACATCTATAAATGATAGGCAGAGATGGACAAAAGAATATGCTTTCTTTTGAACATATTCTTAGTATAATTCTTGAAAAAAGTGTGCTAAGAATGATTTACCACCTAGAGATGGGAAAGTTATGAGTAGCACAAGCCATGGTCTACCAGCAGCCAATGAGCTATCAGCATTTAGGTCCTGGCAGGTTGAATTTTATTCTTCTCCAACTGTGTTAGGGGTTGTATGACAACAAAAAACTTGTCAAGTATTTATCTTTGTTCTTGAGTATGGAAAAGTTGGGGGGGGGGAGACAGAGAAGAAAAAGAAACACTCTTGAGTCCAGAGAGAAAGGAGAGAAAGACCAACCACAGCATGAAACATGAAACATAAATCATTGAGGTCAGGGAAGGCAGAAGAACTTAGTTACCAAGGCTCCACATGGATTAAATAAAGTGTGTCCTAAGGGAGGTGGGGAGGTAAGGAAGAGAACAGAATGCTCGTATGTCAAAAGGTTTGAGGACAAGTCTTGTTAATTCAGAAAACAGCAGAGTTAAATTAGTGCAGGTCCTGTGAAAAATCAGTGTTACATATTGTGTAGGGGACATAATTTTTTGCTTGCTGTTGCTGCTATATTTGCTGCTGACAGTCACTGCTGTGAGTAGTTCATTAAAATGTCCCCTTCATGGAAATGTTTAAGAATTTATAATACTTCCTATGGGCAACAGGGTCACTTGCAATAATTAAGCAAAAGAGCAAAGAAACTGAAGTAATTCTTTATCTATCACCTTGCTAAGCAATTCATTAGTTTTACCACTTTTAACTATGGACATTTATAACCCTCTTTAGATATTTCAGAATTTGTGGTCAAATCCCTATGATAAACTTCAAAAGTCTTAACCAAGAAAGATACACAAATTTATTTAATGAGTACTCACAGAACATGGTCAGAAGATCTGATAAATATTTAGAAATCTTTTGATTCTATGACAGGGGGTTGGCTTCAATTTTAGTAATAGCTCTACTACAGAGATGTCAAACTCGCGATGTCACGTGATGTCGCACAACGTATGAGGACAGTTTTGCCATTGCTGGCAATGGGGTGGGTGTGGCTTCCGGATGACACCCCTGCTCTACTACATTTTGTTCATTAAAGGCTGAAACACATATTTGGAAATATGAGGTGAAAAAAATATTTTTTCCCATTTTGAAAATTGCAGTTGAATTTACCGTTTTTCCTTTTGCCTGCTCTTCCCATGGGAAAGTAGAATTATTGATACTCTGGAGCAGTTTATAGCTCAAGGGTCTTCAAACATGGCCCTTTTATGGCACGCTGGCTGAGGAATTCTGGGAGTTGAAGTCCACAGGTCTTAAAGTTACTAAGTTTGCAGACTCCTGAGCTAGCTGGTTGGCCCTTCTTCCTCACTCCCTTCTGAGCTCTTCCACAGTGTAGTAAGACTGCATCCCCCCCAATCCCTTCCCTGTACCCTTAAAGACACAGGAATCAAGTGCAAAGCAAGAAAATAAAATAAACACAAACTCTGTTTTTTTTTTCTCTCTTTAAGCTGCCTCAGGCGTGTCACATGTCACAATGTTGAAATCCTAGACTGAAAGGCTCCGGCAATTGTGAAAAGCTTTAGCTTTAAATTAAGCCTATTTACTTTCAAAGAAAACTTTCTAAAAGCCATAGACAGACTCAATTAAAGGGGGTAAAACCAATTACATTTGTTTAAAGGGATTAAACCTTTCCTGTTGTCTTTTTTCCCTTCCCCCACCCAAACCACATTCTTTTATAGCCTCTCCTCTCTCCCCCCCCTTTTTCTTCAGTTCACCTCCAGCTCCGAGCTGCTTCTGGAAGCGCCAATCAGCTGGAGCCAATCAGCTGGGGCTCCTGGGGCTTCTGCCGAGCCCAGACAGTCATGCAGCTGCAGCTGCCTCTCCCTCAGGCTTGGCTCGCTTAGGCTCATTCGCCTCCCTGCTACACTTGGCTAGCAGTCGTGTACCACCGGCCACGTGGCAAAGTACTACAGGTGGTGCGCGTAACACCGGTTGAAAAGCCCTGATCTAGCCTTTAATTTCTAGCTGGGCAAAAAATGCCCTTGGGGAAGCTGGATTTGCTTAACAACCATGTGATTTGCTTAATAACAGCAGTGACTTGACTTATCACCACAAAAACAGTAGGTATATGATGACTTGACTTATGATCACAATGACTTACAATGAAAATTCCAGTCCCAATGTGATTGTAAATCAAAGACAAAAGAAAAGTGCTTTTTAGATTAATATCCGCAGTGTGGATGGCAACCCTGAGCCTAACTTAGAAATATAAAATTCTGCAACTCTGACTTTATACAGTCATCAGGCCAAAGTAAATCTGCTGTCAAATTAAAATCTGATCCTTATACATTAGCCCAGGGGTCTTCAAACTTGGCCCTTTTATGACTTGTGGACTTCAACTCCCAGAATTCCTCAGCCAGCTTGCCTGGCTGAGGAATTCTGGGAGTTGAAGTCCACAAGTCATAAAAGGGCCAAGTTTGAAGACCCCTGTATGTGGGATCGCAAAATCCCGGGGTCCCGCTCCCTGCAGGACGAACTTATCCCTCTCCTCTCCAGAGGAATGGACTGGTGATGTACGTTGGCCTAAACCAACGGGCCTCGCTTTAGATCAGGAAACACACGGGCAACATGCTTCTTCAGGTGAGATGGCAGGCAAAGACCCTGAAGCCTCTCCGTGCCTCTCTTTTATTG
>NW_015386736.1:672401-675022 GCF_001527695.2 Protobothrops mucrosquamatus | reverse complement strand
GCAGGTAAGCTTTTCAGGAGAAATGAAACTTAAGTCAGGAAACGAAACTTAACAGAGGGAATGAGCTCATTGTATGGACAAAGAACAAAGAACTACAGGCATTTCATAGGAAACGAAACTTATGTTAGAGAGGAAACTTATAGCAGTGGAAAAGTGCCCAGGGACATATTCATAGGGTATTTTGCTGATAATTGCAACACCTGTATTAGCCCTTCAAGGTAGTCAGGACAAGAAATCAGTACCATGAGTACCCTTATTCTAAGGTTACAGTAATAGAATCTTGCAAGTTTGAAAGTATATATCTTGCCTCTTGCCTTTACTTCCCAGGGAAATAGGAGGGGTCCCTTCTGAGATGTTTTCTGCTCTCTTATTCCTTTGGGGTCTGGGATGTCTCTTATCTAATCATTGCCCTGCTACAACTTCTTCCTCCTCTTATCTCTGAAAAATATTCCCTTAGACCGTTACAATACTGAATGTGTTACAGACAGCAATCTAAGCAAAAAAAGACATCTGTACATGAAACATTGAAGCAATCTATCACTACTGAAACGTAGCTTAATTGGAAAATCAACTAAGGCTCAAATTATGTATGCTATATGTCCAAATTGCATAAGTTTATGCACTTGGTTGTGGACACCATCCTTACCATCTTTGGGTGTGTTTTTGAAAATTGTGCTAAAATTAAGCAATAAAACAAGTCTATGGTAAAGGAAATGGAAACTTAAAAAATAATAATGGAAAATGGAAAACAACTAGAATAATTTAATAACAAAAATGGTCAGAAAATAGTGGTCAGATAGTTAAATTTCATTAAACTTTCACATTTTGCAAATGTGACCACAAATGCTTTTTTTTCTTTTGAGATGTTAAAGCTGGAGATTACTAACAAATGAGTACAAACAGTTTTCCTTGTTATTAGGAAAGTTACTTTAATATTTCCTATTCAAGTAATACACTGCCATCAAAGTAATCTAAAAAATGTGCCTGGCTATAATTCTCAAATCCATGATTAGCCTACTAAACCATTTACTAGAAAACTAACTGATTGAATGAAATGAAACTCCTCTTTTAAAAAAAGAGAAAAGTCTTAGACGAAGATATCCTGCCATTTTTGATATGGCTGTCAATAAATAATCCATTACAGAAGACTGGGGAGGAGAGACAAATTTAGGTTTTGGAAAGTGTGATTTTGCAAGTGCTTCTTCAGTGTGAAGCCGGTATGATAAAGTGATGATCTCTCCCAAGGAAAAAAAATGTTTACTTACTATTTCATCATCCCTGAAGGCAGAGAGAAAGAAAATAAGCACATCAGTTGTCATTATGACAGGATAAAAGGGGAAGTCATCATATTTCAATAACACAACATGATGAGGAGCCCCATTGAGTGATGAATTATGGACTCTTTCTTTCACACCAAACTGTAAGTTAATATTATCTCTCCAGAATAATTAGAGTGAAGTTCAATTACTGACCCTGAATTACTGTGTGGGCCACACCATGAGTTTTTGACACAGGATTTTATACATTTATCTTTTCACCTAATGTACTGGATCTGCATTGTGGTAGTGATTAATCTTCCCAACCCCTTTCGAGCTCACACAATTTGTGCATGGATTGGTTGGCTCCCTGAAATCCCCTTGAGCATAATATAAATGGGTCTTTTACAATCATGTTCCCCATATCCCTTAGGCAATTCATGCCCATCTTTTTATGTGTGTATGCGTGTTTTATGAATGTGGCCAATTCTGAAGCTAGTTGTCTTTTATTCCATTCCCCAAACAAACAATCCATTCCCCCTTCACTTTATTCCCTGAAGGCAAGGGAACAATCTTATCTCTTTACTTTACAAGTTTTCTACAATGGCTTTTTGATTTACTTTTTTTTTTAAAAAATGCTGAAATTAAATGATAGGTGAATTGTTTAATTATGGAGTAGTTAAACATTTGGAAGACAAGATATGCAGATAATCTGATTAAGACTAGTCATATTATTAGTGAAAATGGGTGACTAAAGCTGAGATAAATGAAAGTGACAATAAAGGGACCGTCAACTGTTATTCCTGGGTCCTTTAACCATTTTCCTCATAGGATAACTAATTTGTGTGCTGCCTAACCTCTTATGTTCTCTTCTGCGGTCTCCCTTACTACATTCAGATGTAATGGGGACATTAGCATTAACAGGATCATTTTTCAAAATCAAATTGGAACAAGAGCAAATTTTGCCAGGAGTGGCAAAAGAAAGAACAAATTTAAAAATTGGTTTGGATCAGAGGGATACAGAGAGAGGGAGATTCTTATGAGAGATACTGTTAGGGTTAGTTCCATTCTAAGCCTCCCCACTTCTTTCTTCCACTCATATGACCCAGAGCAAAGCTATTATTACGAGATTGGAAAAAATCTAACATTTATACTGTGTATTGCTTTCTCTACCTTTATCACAAATTAACATAGAATGCCACTTACATCACTAATGAAACATTACCCAACTTTCCAGGTTTATATACTACTAGAATTTTAAAACAGTTCTACATTGCTCCAATGATTAAATCTTGAAAAGCTCGATAGTTGAAAAAAATTATAAAGGAGATTTTGGAGCTTCCAATTCTTCTCTATTCATTTTGA
>NW_015386736.1:661582-670442 GCF_001527695.2 Protobothrops mucrosquamatus | reverse complement strand
GCTCCCACAGAGTGGGTCTCCTCAGGGTGCCGTCGGCCAAACAATGTCGGCTGGCGACCCCCAGGGGGAGGGCCTTCTCTGTGGGTGCCCCCACCCTCTGGAACGAACTACCCCCCGAGATCCGGACGATTCCGGATCTCCTTACTTTCCGCCGCGCCCTCAAGACATGGCTTTTCCAGCAAGCGGGCCTGACCTAGGGGGGATTTTACTTAGGGATGATTTTAAGAATAATTTTAATAGGAATAACAGCTTCTAATATTTGGTTTTTAATTTGGTTTATAGGGGTCTATATTTTTTGTATTTTGTATTTGTACTTGTTTTAATATGCTGTGCACCGCCCTGAGTCCTGCGGGAGAAGGGCGGTATATAAATTAAATTAATAATAATAATAATAATATTTGATTTGCAATTCAGTCCTTATTCATTCTATCTATATCCTCAAACCACCATAATATTTCTCTTTTATACCAGTCACTCATTGCTGTACACTAACCACCCATAATAGATCCATAATATCTAAGTATCCCATGACCACTATATTCAGCTTACTTTTATACAGCTCTTATAAAAAGTATATGAGGACATTCTTACACTCAGCATTTTTGCTTTTTTTTTTTTTTTTTTTTTTTGCCAACAAGTATTCATTTCTCTTTGGAGATTATGTACCACCCAATATTATTCTACCACATTTGCACCTTTTAAGATTACTTCATCCATTTTCTCATCTTTAGTAAACATTTTATTAAGGTACACAAACCCATCTATATATTCTAGTTGTTTGCCCTTTATGTATAACTTGCAATCATTCACTCCCTTTTTCCTGTCAACCACAGCTATCTTTGTCTTTGATAACATTAATTTTGCATCTTCTAAAATTCACTGCAAATCCTTCAGGTTCTCAGCCAACAACAAAACATCATTCTGTATATAAAACTGAAAGCACATTCATATCCCCTACAATATCAGCACATCTCTAGTGTCATAAAAAGCATTCTGTATAAATCTATCCATAAGAAATATCAAACAATTGTGTATGTAAATGCATCATATTGATATTTGCTGTTTAATTAAAAATCAATAAAATTTTATTAAATAAGAAATATCAAACAATTAAAACATTATTATTTTTTCTTATTCTCTTCTCAATTTTGAACCATTCACTAAACTATATAATTATTTTTACTTTTGCTTAGACATATACTATTTGCATTCAGCAACCAAAGTTTATCTCCACACCTATCCATATTTCAAGGTTATTCACTTGATCATACACTTTCTCCAGAAGAACAAATCACATTCATACATTTCTGAGTGACTTGCTGGAGAGCAAAAATATGGTCAGAAGGCTGCCAAATATCTTCTGATGCATACTTAGAAAACTAATCCCCCCATTATTTTTGCATTCACTTTTGCTATCTTTTTCATTTGCATGGCAGGAATAACAGAAGCATGTTTCCATTTGTTAGGCACAAAAACGCTCTTCAGGCTACATGGTAAACAAGTCAGATAACCAATCCAAAAGCAATTGCAGTTTATTTTAACATTTCAAGAGTTGCACCATATGTTTTTGTAGTCAACCTGTTTTCAATTTATGATGATTTTTTTCCCTTGGACATCAACATTTACAGCTTTTATTTCAATTCTCTTTGACATTTCACTATGATTTTCATGTAGATCTCTCAAATCCTCTTACTACATTTATGTCCCAAATAATCTAATTAATTTAATTTTTGAATCAATTTACTCTACTGAGGCTCCTTGTTTAGCCCTATACACCTACTGTCAGAACATTTTTTCTATTTTGATAGAAATTGCTATCAATGCTCCCTTTGACTACATTCTATATAACTATCTGTTTTGCCATACATATTATGCAATACCTTTTCTTTATCTCCATTTCGGTATACATTCTTTTTTATTTTGTTCTCATACATAGCCATTTTCATTACCTTATTTTTCCAAGCATCCTTTTTCATGCTTCCTATTAGCATAACTCTACCTATGATTGTGATACTCCATTGCATGATTACTTTTAATCTGTTCCAAGCAGAGGATCTTTAGTTCTTTTGGTATCACCATTCACTCAACATAGCACGCAACTATCATCAATACACCAATTCTTACTTTTATACCCATTTACACAAGAATGTAGATGACACTAATTCATACTTTCTATCCTACATTTTAGTCCTTTCATTCATGTTTTTCATTTCCATGCATGTATGTACTTATTACATGAACTGATCATCTTCATACAAATCCTAATTCTTTTTCCTAATTTCAAAAAAATGCAACCTGTTTTATTTATTTTGTTTTATTTATTCATGCTATTTACCATTGATTCTTTTTAGATGCCTAATTTTCTAGGCTATCCCTAGATTAGCTTGTAAATATTCATCTCCCCTTTCCAACATGTCTTTGGTCAACTGAAACTCTGACATAATATTTTTTTAATAATATGAGAGTCAGTTTGGTTTAGTGGTTAAGGCACCAAGCTAGAAACCACGTGACTGTGAGTTCAAGTCCTGCCTTAGCCATGAAAGCCAGCTGGGTGAGATGACCTTGGAAAAACCAATCAGAAGCTTTTAAAAGGTGCAGAAGCATGCATTAAGTCCAGGAAAGTGGTAAAGTATTAGAAAAAGATTGACACTAGTTTCCCCAAACTCCCAGGAGTGTTAGAGGAAGAAAATACAGACTGATTTACAAGGCTCTGTTACTATAACTCAGCTCAATAAAGAGAGATTCTAGTCTTACTATGGAGTTAGTTTCCTGATCTGTTCTCCCTTGTAGGGTTGACATATACAGATAAATTAATTCTCTTTATATAGCCAAACAAGCCACATCCATAGACAAAAGGGAAATATTTGAAGCTTTGGAAGAAATCCATAGTTTACAGAAATAACCCCCCCCCCCGCCGCAAGCTTTTAGGAAAAGAAAGCTGAAATTCTCCAGATGCAGCGAAATAGAATATAATGCTGGTTAACTAGTGGGACAATAAACAGGAAACTATGATGAAAAAGAAATTCTATGGGATATCTTTGAAGATTGTTATGACTACTTGGTAATCTTTTAGGGCAGGTTCCACTTTCCTTAAGAATTACTACTACTACTACTACTACTACTACTACTACTACTATTATTATTATTATTATTATTATTATTATTATTATTATTATTTAAATATTTGGTTTCTTTTCCAGTTCTTCCTTGGAAATAATTCATTGACCAAAATAAGGCCATTAAAACAAGTCCATTGACAAAAATAAGGCATTAAGGAAATTTTCAATGCCTTTTTCAATTGCTAAAGGTAAGCATAGCATCTTGAGCAAAGTATTGTTCAATTATCTGGAAAATATGGAAGGACAGTATCCTTAGATTGATTCCAAGTTAATGTTGCTGTTGTTCCTTGTTTTCCCCTTCTTAATTCCCTCTTTTTCTTCAGTCATTCTCTCTGCTTTTTCCAAGCACTGGCATGGATTATTCTCACCAATAATTTAAACTCATTTCTTGTAGAGAGCTTTTGAAATTAAACTAGGAAGGTGTGTTATAATATGAAATTAAATTGAAACTTGCATATCATCCAAGGGCCATGTTGACCCAGAAGACGAGAAAAAATGTTTCTACTGTCAATGAGCAGTAATCTTCTGTGTATCAATGAAGCATTAGAGGAAATGCCTCAAGTTCCTCATGGAAACAAATACTGTATATTATTTTACTATCAATTATCAGCTAAGAGAATTGACTATAAAATTAAGCGGGACCATCAAGTACCCTTTGATTCTATTTCACTAACTGACTCATATTGTTACATTTTAGAAAATTAAATTCAGCACCATGAAACATATGTTGAATAGTTGTAAACTTTCTATAATTATGATCTGACATCCCTGTTCTTATGCAAGGCTAACAAGATATTGTCACATTAAAAATAGCAAATCCAATCCACAGCTTATGAAATGCATGAGGTTTTTTTCTAAATAAAATAAAATAAAATAAAAGGCACACTTTAATTATTTCAAGAGTATCCCAACTAGCTTACCAGACTATTGGATATTGCATTTGTTTCAAACTCAATCATGCAAAATGAAGACTCGATTTGAAAAATTTTAATAAAGATAACCAGACTATCATTATATCATTTGAATGCTAATCGGTGCTTTCATTCAGCGGAGGGAGCTCCGATAATGTCAACTTTGCTGGAGGCTCTTTATTTTGCAATAAAAACATTTACATTCTAATGATTTTATTAAACTATAGTAGCTGTCACCATCCCCAGATGACTTCCCTGGCAAACTGTATCAGTTATCAACTCATATTGCCTTTATCAAAACCACCCAGTGGTGAGCCTGGGTCTGCCACAATGAGATGTCTATTTCTCAGAGAGCTGGTATTTAATCATTCCTTCTACACTATTGTTCTGCTTACGGCGCATAAAAGGAGTGCTTCTAATAACCGCAGAGTGCTTCTGACAGTGAGGCAAAGAACCAGGCCCATTTGTCTTGCTTACATTCTTGAGAAAATCTCATCCTTTCTTTTTCTGTAAACAAACACACAAACACATATACAAAAAACATTCACATGTTGATACTGTGGTAAACAGTTTTCTTTTCTTTAATAACTCTATAATTATTTAACAGTTTTTGAGAAATGAAAAGACTCACCACCGGTTTCTTAGTGAGATGGTATCATTATGGAAGATAATTGATAGCTGAACTTTGAAAGGATGCTGACCTTAGCAAGAAGCCATGAGTGAGGGAAAAAGTGATTTCTGATTGTTCTTATAAGAAAGAAATTGTGTGGAGAAAGAAGGACAAATAGGGATTTGCCCTGGGAATAACAACCTGGTAAATCTATAATGTTTGGATTTGTAGTAACAGTCACAATGTGAATTGTCCGGGTTTCATCTGAGAAAAGATAAACATTTATCATTCTCATCTCAAAAGGAACAATGCTTGCTCTATTGATCTTGGGTATTTTTTTTAAAAAATACATTGGCTTTGTAGATGTATGAGATGACCAGGCTGAGCACAAGGGTGGGGTCAAACACATCATCAGTCTGGAGTCCCTATGCTCCCAAAAAGATCTAAGTCCAGTTCCCTTTGAAGTCCATTGACTTTTATCTGGTATCTATTTGCATTGACCGTTAGTAGACCAGATTTGTGCATGGAGGTTGCATGGAATAAACTGACAGTGTTTTTGAATTCCATCCTGGCTCCTGTTTTCTTGTGCCTGACAAAAGTCTTATTTTGGATGTCCTTATGTACTCCTACAAAACATTTGCATTGATTTCCTAAGGTGATAGATGCCTAAGAAGGGCTGTACCTACCTAGCTCAAGATATTGTTTCCAAGAGTGTCCAGTTAGATGTTTCTGAAAATTAGGAATAGAGGAAGCTGTTTTTTAAAGCCTTCATTCATGATTCTGGCTCTCAGAATCTCTCATGGATTTCAACAGGAGTTTTCCCAACCATTTTGTAGCTGCTAAAGAGTGAATACTGGCCTTGTACATGGAAAATATCTGATGAGCTACGGATATGATGAGCTACAAATTTTCATGTCCTTTGTTTCCAGTGCTTTATATTCAATATATAATGTTTCTATATCTGTACATTTCCGTTGGAGAAATCCACAAGTTATTGGACTCCAGCTTTCAAAATCTCTGGTCACAATGACCAATTGTAACAGGTAATCAAAGTTGCAGATTAAGAACATCTCACATATCAGATGTTCAACCCCTGCTACGATTTAAGATAGTTAACATCTGTGGACAGATTTTTTTCCTTCCCAAATTTAGGTAATTACTTTTTAAAAGCGAGTGAAACAGTCATATTTTAATAAATGATGAGCATGTGCCCATGTTTGGTAAAAAAACAGAGAATAAGTTACTTTAGCTAGATCAGAAGTGGTTGGGGTCTATTTTTTTTTACTTCTAATATTGATTTTGTATCCCTTTCCCAGTGAATCTTCTAGGCCAGCTCATATCAGATTACAGCACTGGCCACAATACAAATAGCTTTATGATTTTGACCAGCAATGAATTAAATCAGTATCAACATATATAATAATTAAATAATTAAGAATTTAAATAATCTTACACTGGATAAAGTCATTCAATTCACTGCCCTGTTTGACAGTAGGTAACAGGTGGTCTGCTTTTATGGGGCCTATGTTTTCATTTAATTAAAATTTAAAATTATGTGGTGCATCTTATTTTATTGGTGAGTCATTGTCTTTACTATTAGCTTCTGTTTCACTGATGTCACTGATGTCACTGATATTGTGCATGATACGCCTATTAGATTGCATCAGTTTTAATAAATAAAGTTTAGGTTCGTGCTTAACTTTCTGTCGAAGTTTATGAGATTTTTATTTGTCAGCACAGCTCTTACCACATTTGAATAGTTTTATGTTGTAACTTTCTGAGACCTGGCATCAGACAGATTCTGTATGTATTAAGCATATCCTGCTGATGCCATTAATAATACGAATCTAGAAGGCCCATTCTGATAACTAAGGAAGCAGTGGTGTGCATCCTGCCATCTACAATGGACTGTTTTCAAGGCATAGCACCAGATTCCAGTCTTTTATCTGTCCCTCAATAATTTGGCATGATAACTTCAAATTGCTGCTGGTGGCTGATGCAGGTAGCATGGCTTCCTTATGGGGTGAGGTCATAAGGACCCCCTCAATCCATCAGGACATTCTCTTGCATATTAACCTCTGCTCTGATGAGAATGATTTTTAGCAAAGATAGCTGATTGAGTCAGCAGAAGTACATCCTGGCTGGCTAGGACCACGTTTACTTTTTTTTTATCTCCTAGTTTGAATGTAATACATGGTTCTTCCAGAACCAAGATGTAAATAAACAAAGGTTAGAGTCAGAAAATCAATTGATCTGCCACTGAATTTAGTTCAGAGTTTTCCAGGACTTCTTAATGCAGAATTCTCTGCACAGCTATTTGAACCTGTCCTGCTTACTTTATGTTAGAGCATTATTGACCTGACCCTTTGATGTATCAGTGCTGGCAAGCACGTAGCCTGACAAGCCAGGTTCAGAAACATACAATGGGTGTCAGACAGAGATGCTGTTCTTCTAGCATCTGCCTCCTCCCTTCATGCATATGAAAAGGCTATAACACCCTAGAAAGATTGTTGGGCATGTAACAAAACACATCTGATTATATAATGATTCATTACATTATGCTAATGGTAAATTATAATTTTAAATATCTTTCCCTTTCCCTTACTGACAATGAATATTCAGTCCAGAAGTTCCCTTTTCTCCAATTTATAGCCAGGTTTATCTAAACAATCAAACTTAGTAAAGATCCATAAAGCCCCCAATACATCAGAGCAGTAAGTATTTTCTGATATAACAGAAGATGCATTGTGAAAGTAGATGACTGAGCTTTCTCCCACTGGCCTCAGCTTGATTCAGAAATGTTAAATCAGATTAAAAAGAAATAAAAAGTAATTCTTTTTCTAAGCAAACCAGTCCCTTACAAAATAAATACACTACTCTCCTGGATTTCCCACACACTTTCCCCCTTAACATCTAACCTCCCTGGACTATGCAGACATCAATGGAACATGAAGCCGAAGACAGACAGTTTGCTTACCCACTTTATTCCTCCTTATTCTCTACTTCAGGGGTGTCAAACTTGCAACGTGTCATGATGTATTGCGGCTTTTCCCCCATTGCCGGCAATGTGGTGGGCACGGTTTTGGCATAAAGCATCCGGCCTGCAGGCCAGCAGTTTGACACCCCTGCTCTACTTGCTCCCATTCTGTATGTTAAGGGCTCCACTCCTTGGTTTTACTATTAGTTAATTAATCATCATGGCTGCTGTTTCACTTATTTATTTTGAGGATATTTTAATGTTTATTGAGTAGCTATAGAAAATAAACCAACCAACCAACCAACAAATAAATAAATAAATAAATAAATGTGCTACCATTGTTTCTTTGGCCCAGCAAACTTTAAGCTATGAAAAGAGGATGCTTTGTGAGTTAGGGAAGTTATCTAATGAAAAATTCAGAGAGAAACCTGGGATCCTCGTTTTCTCCAATGCCAGAGAAGAATCTTAGACGTCATAAATTTCAGCTCTAGTTTTATCTTCTTATCTTGCCCATGTATAGAGTACTTTCCTTTAAAAAGCAAAATGTAGCATCCCCTGATGAATGTTGTAAGCTGTTTACAAAAATTCCACTTTTGAACCTGAAATTTGCAATATTCAGACTTCACATTCAAGTGGCTTAGCTGCTTCTCATCTCCTTGGAAGTTTATTAATCTTTAGCAAAAGGGACAGCTTGGATAAAAGCAACTCAAACCATTAGCAGAGAAGCTTCTCAACTCCAATAGGGATAGGTTCTTAAGCTAATTGCTTAAGGATTTTGTGATATTTAGCTCTGTACATTTACAGAGTGGCGAGGGCTTGCCTGGTTCCAGGTTACTTTTAAGCATTCTCTTATTTATCATGTTGGAAGTGAGCTTTGCTTTGTTTCCTTAAGCTGTGCATAAATCTAATAAAGCCAATAAGCCTCATACACCAATACATCTTCTACCACACTTCATATATTCATGCTACTTCATTTAACTTAATATTCTGTTTCAGAAGAATATAGCCTCAATAGATCATACACCAGTTTAAATCATTTTCACTCTGAAAGCCTACATTTATTTGTACATCCACCAGGCTTCAGAATGAAAGGAACTCTTGAGGTCATAGATGGTAATATTCAACCATTTTCACTGATATAAATTTTCTCCACTTACTTCTGTACTGAATTTACTATTATCAGAAACGTTAGTATTATCAGTAAATTACTATTATTATCAGATAAGCAAAGCATTAATTTAGA